>NC_044995.1:2102130-2336337 GCF_008728515.1 Papio anubis | reverse complement strand
ACATCCTTAAAATTGGTAACAAGGAGTGAGAGCGGCGTGCTCTGGTTGTTGCCCATCTTTGGACTGCTCCTACAAAGAGAAGGAGGGACGAAAATGAGTGTGAAGCAGAGGGGAGTATCCGACAGGTCCGGTCCTGGAAGGGGAAGAAAAGGTTTTATGTTTCGTTTTGGACTTACACTTAACACTTAACAATAACGGACAGACAGCGAGAAACGATGAGCCTTCGCGAGTGCGTGTCGGACTTCCGACCTGAGTCAGAGGGGGCAACCAAGGATGGAGGCCCCCAGATGGGCACTGGGGGACATCTCCCACCAGTCCCAAGTGGCTGTCTTTTAGCGCGTCCGCCAAGACCGTGCCACTTACAAAACAGACCAATACAGATTACAGATTATGGATTTCGCAAAATTTCAGGGAGACAGACAGAGACAAAGAGACAGTGACAAAGCCGGCTTACCTACAGATTAAGATCCATTGACTTGGGGGTCTAGTGGGCTTGGGGGAAATCCCGGACGAGCCCCCATTTGTTATGCCCAGACCGTTTATTCCCCGAAGAAGACTACCAGAGTCCAGAGTCAAAGCTAAGCAGCAAGGATCTTTATTACAGGTTCGAACCTGGAACTCTCACTCGCTCGCGAAACGAGACGGGCAGGAGAGCTCCCCCACTGAGCTCCGAGCAGTGTTATATAGTCTAAGAAAAGTGGGCATAGAGTTATTATACAAATCAGATATATGATTGGCTAGTGTTTGAACAAGGCGATTTGGCTAACTATGATTGGTTCCCGCCATTTCTGATATTTCGGTTCAACCTTTGAGGCGGGAGAGCAGGTTTATGGCAGCAAGAGTTTTATCTTACTTAAACACGTCTTGTGACCTTGCCTCAGAACTTACAAAATCTCTGGTATGTGCAAAACAAAATCTCTGGTACGTGCAGAAAAACAGGTGCTCACAGAACTTACGAAATCTCTGGTATGTGCACAGATTAGAGAGCAGAACAAAAGGGTGTAGCGGGGGGGGCGGGTACACATCTATCTTTGTGTCCTTTCAACAGTAGGAATATCTCTTTTGATGAGATCGTTGACATTGCTCGACAGATCCAGCACCGATCTTTAGCCAGAGAACTCTCTGGAACCATTAAAGACATCGGGGTAATGCCCAGTCTGTGGACTGTGATGTTGATGGCCGCCACCCTTATGACATCATAGATGACACCAACAGTGGTGCTGTGGAATGCCCAGCTAGTTAAGAAGCACAAAGGAAAATATTTCAATAAAGGATCATTTGACAACTGGAAAAAAAAAAAAAAAAAAAGAAAATCTTTGGCTTCATCTTGAGGGAAAGGCAAAAGACGCTACCAGCCACTTCCCCAACACTACCTCATCACATCACTATTGTAAAACCTAAAGAACTGATCTTTGAGGGATTTTTCAGATTTAGCACTTCAGCAGACCCAGGGCTGTCGCCTGGTCCAGAGACTCCTTGAGTATTGCTCCTGCCTGCTGTGCTTGTTCCACCCACTCGGCTTGACTGCACTCCGACCACACTACCATGCCAGATCCCACACCTGCCACAGGCAAGCCAGGCATGGTGTGTGAGCAAGCAAGAGTAGGGTCTGGCCACTGTGCACAGCCAAGCACTCTGGCTGCTTCGGTGGAGTGGGCAGTTCCAGGAGCTGGCATAAATGCCATCTCCATGCAAGGCTGTGGCTGGACCAGATGTACCACATACAGCTTCTGCTGCAGGCACCTGCATCTGGACAAGGGGAACATGGCAGTGCCTGGAAGCTTGGAGACACCAAGAACCACAGAGCCTCAAAGAGGATGTCACAGCTCTGACTTGACAAACCCCTCGGTCTCTGGTCCTCAAAAGGCTGTAGCTTTTCTCTGCTTCTTGTTACTTGTAATGTGCAGTGTGGGAGGTCATGTTTCAGCCCTGTTTGTGTTACGGTTCTTTCAGGGGCTGGCACCTAAGTTCTTGTTGCAGGTAGCAGGGACCAGCCTGTGTGTGTGAAGTGTGCAGGTGGAACACAGTGCACTCCACCCACCCAGGCGGATATCAGAGGATGGGCCCTCAGGCACCGGTGAGGCCCAACCCTCTCCCTCAGTGACATCTGCATTCCTAACATTCTTTTTGAACATTTGACATTCCACCAAATTCCTGCCTGTCATCTGGGAGAGACTCCATGAGGCCAGGTGGAAATCACACCCAGGTGTCACCCGGATAATGATTCCATCTCTTTTGCACTTATTCCAGAGGCAAAGCCCACGACAGCAGGAAACCCCAGTGCTCTCCTGTGTGCCGCGTTCCAGGAGCTCAGTCCCCCAGCAGCACTTGGGATTGTGGGAAAGTCTTTCCTGAGGCCAGCCTGGGGCATCTGGGATCAGGGGCTGCTTGCCTCTCTGGAGGGGTTCAGCTCAGGACTAAGGGGGATTCTGGGCTGGAATAGGGGTGCCTGAGTCCTGTCCAGATGGTGTCTATGACCTGCAGGGGGTCCTTATGCCAGAGTCTTTCTTTCATAGAGAAAACTAGGGTGACAGAATGTAACCAATGAGAGTTGGAGTTTACTCTTATTTCCCAGGAAGCCATGAGAGTCTTGTGACCCTGGAAAGAGATGGGGTCCCCAATAACTAAGGACATGGCAGTGAGTGATGCAGCCCGGCTTCCTGTCCTCAAAGAGTTTCAGGCCCACTGTCCCTGGACAGTGACAACCCAGAGTGGGCAGCTCTCGGATAGGGAATGCACAGGCTGCTTCTTTGGGAATTTTGATACGGGGTTTTAGTGGACCCTGCTGCTTGCTGGGAAAATTCCCCACCTTGGAACTGTAATGGATTTCAGGAGAAATGACACACAGTTGCTCATGGATATAAAATAAATTTTATAACCAAAATAGGACCCAGTGTCAGCACTCCCCAAGAAGAAGGATTCAGGCTTGGTCCAGTGTGAAGCAAGTGTGCACTTACCCAGGTGGCTTTGCCTATTTTTGTGCATGGGCCCATGGTGAGGGTTGCTGCATGTGGGTTGGGTTTTAAGTGGTTTGAATGTCCTTCTGCTGCTGAGAGAGGGAGCACATGTTGTGCCCAGATGTGCAGTGGATGTGACTAAGGACTGAAAAGCTGTCAATCTCCAAAATTGAATGTTCTTGCCATACAGGGAGATGAAAGGGCTACTAGAAAAGAGCTTATCTGACCCTTTGAGAAAATGAATAGATCCCAACCCAGGTATGTGTGACTGCAAAGTCTCAGGATTGCTGAGACAGGAGCTCTTGCATCCACAGAGCCCTGGGCTGGTCCAGTTGCCTTCCTGCCCACCCAGCCTCTGACTCCCCGGCTCTGTCATCATCTCCCTCTGCTGATTTCTCTTCCCAGCCTGACTTAACTGCCCTGAGAGACCAGGACTAAGGCCAAGGATGGCCGGCTGGGCTCCTCCCTCCCCAGAGACGCCAACCCAACCCCACCCTGAGGAATGTGCTTCTCCTTGGCACTGGCTAGTCTCCAGGCCTAAATTCAACCCTCTTTGTAGCAGGCCAGATGCCAAGCCCAATCTCAGCCTGCCCAGGAAGGACCTAGGACTGAGGCTGTGAGCTCTCAACTTGTTTTTCTGGAGCAACATACTAGGGCAGCTAGTCAGTGATTTTAGGAAAGACGAGGTGAGCCTGTGCCCAGAGGATTTTTCCTTCTGGTGTTTAGTAACTGTTTGGCTGTGACTCACTAGGAAAAACTCACATCACATTCTATATGACTGACACACAGCCCAAAAGAAAGTTGAATTAAACACCGATGAATAAGATACTGTAGTGTGCACATTCCTCTATTCTTTATTGATGCTAGTTTAATGTCTAAGATACCCATGGTGACAAATAAATTGGTTCACAACCTGAAAAAGTGTCACAGTCCCCATGTTGGAGATCACTGCTCTACACGGCAGCTGCAGGAGAGGGGAGGCCTGAAGGCAGAGTGAGAAATGGGGTCGGGGATGTGAGTGCTTATCTCATCCACCCATGAGAGCGAGTGGGCCTGCAGGACTCTGGAAATTGCATGAGTATTTCTGCTCCGTCTGCCTCCTGCCTGGTCTCTTGCTCCCATCTCAATCCTCCCAACCAGCCTCCTCCCAACAGAAGGACACACGGATTTTCCTGAATCACAATCTGATTACTTCTCTCCCCTGCTTAGGGACTGCCTGTAGCTTAGGAGCACTGAGAAGAAAGACTAGATCTCGCCGAGGCTCATAAGGGGAGATGGACAGGGGAAGTGATGGGGATGGTGGGAGCTTCCATGGCCTCCCTGGACTCTGGATCCTCTCCACATCTCCATGTGTTCAGCAGCTAGGAAGTTCAATTCTTCTTGTTCAGGAGTTTTTAGGCCAGGTGCAGTGGCTCACGCCTGTAATCCCAGAACTTTGGGAGGCTGAGGTGGGCGGATCACCTGAGGTCAAGCGTTCAAGACCACGCTGGCCATAATGGGGAAACCTTGTCTCTACCAAAAAATACAGAAATTATCCGGGCATGGTGGCGGGCGCCTGTAATCCCCGCTACTCGGGAGGCTGAGGCAGGGAGAATTGCCTGAACTTGGACGGTGGATGTTGGAGTGAGCCAAGATCATGCCACTGCACTCCAGACTGGGTGACAGAGCAAAACTCTGTCTCAAAAAAAAAAAAAAAAAAAAAGAGTTTTTATACTTTGGTCTGTATTGCCTCCCCATCGTCACCTTTCTTGGAGGTTAGTGGGTGACACTGAAGGTTCCTTCCCTCTAATCCTCAAATATTTTGGTCTTTCTTCTGGTTACTGCCCTGATGCTGAGGCTACCTGGGGGCCCTACCCTAAGGCATATTTTTAGCCTGAGCTCCTACTGTGTGATCTGAAAGAGGCTCATTGGGAAGAACAAAAGACACTCCTATCACTTAGGAAGTTCCAAGTTTAGCGTCATAATAGGAAGAGGGCCAAAGAACAAACATTTTCATATTACAGCCCACCTGGTAAGCCATGGGCTCATCAGATTGGATCCCCCTTGCTCTGCCAAAGTTGCAGCACTCATGAGTTACCAATCCCAAGGGAGGACTCCCACTGCAGGGAGGATGGCAAAGGCCACCACTGCGCTAACCACCCGGAATACAGGTCTGAACACTTCAGCCACTGCATCTTGGGCTGTACTCTGACTACACTGAGTGTGGCGAACAGAACACCCACAACCACAGCCAGTTTGACAAAGCAAGTTAATTACTTACAGACAGGCAGCAAGGGACAGTGGAAGCGTAGGATTCATGACTCACTGGTCCCCCAAGGCTCAGGAGCACTGCCGAGGGCAGATAGAGTCTCCCGTGCTTGCCCCACTTGCACCACAGCTGAGGACTCAGCAGTGAGCTCTGGGTTTTATGTGTGGTGGACATGCCCTGGGCAAGTGTTACTGGACACCCCCTCTAGAAGGGATGGGAATGAGGCCAGGGCTGTCCTGGGCAGTTTCTCTTTAGTTCAAGTTGTTGCATTCTCTGGGAAGAATAGAAACAAAGCCCAGGCACTTTCAGGCAATGATTCCTTTCTTAGGACGGTGCATTCTGATATAGTTTAGCTCTGTGTCCCCAAACAATTCCTCTCAAATTGCAATCCCCATGTGTCAGGGAAGGGATCTGGTGGGAGGTGATTGGATCATGGGGGCAATTTCCCTATTGTTGTTCTCGTGATAGTGGTCGAGTTCTCATGAGATCTGATGGTTTAAAAGTGTGTAGCAGTTCCCTGCTCCCTCTCTTTCTCTCCTGCCCCCATGGCGTTCCCTTCACCCTCTGCCATGATTGTACATTTCCTGAGACCTCCTTAGTCATGAAAAACTGTGAGTCAATTAAACCTCTTTCCTTTATAAATTTTCCAGTTTCAAGTCATTCTTTTTTTGAGATGGAGTCTCGCTGTGTCGCCCAGGCTGGAGTGCAGTGGCACGATCTCAGCTCACTGCAAGCTCCGCCTCCCGGATTCATGCCATTCTCCTGCCTCAGCCTCCCGAGTAGCTGGGACTACAGGCGTCCGCCATCACGCCCGGCTAATTTTTTTGTGTTTTTTTAGTAGAGACGGGGTTTCACTGTGTTAGCCAGGATGGTCTCGATCTCCTGACCTCGTGATCCGCCCATCTCGGCCTCCCAAAGTGCTGGGATTACAGGCATGAGCCACCATGCCCAGCCCAGGTCATTCTTTATAGCACCATGAAAACGAACTAATATGCATTTCTAGTGCATTCTACAGTGATTCTGGGAACTCTGGGCAAGAAGAAAGGTGGGAAAGCCAGAGTCATCCAATGCTTGTCTTCTGGTGCCCTCCAGGAAGCCATTTCTGGTACCCTGGGCACTGCTCCCAGCCTTACTCACCCTGGGTCATCACTGGAGAGGTGTCTCTGTCCTCCCTGGACTATGATAACCAGGAGGGCAGGACCTGGAACTAAGTCACAATTGTGGCCATAGCATCGACTGGCACACAGTAAGTGTACAGGGTGTATTAAATGAATGAATGAAAAAAGTGAATTGATGATGAAAGTCCTATGTTCAAGGTGTGTCTCACTCAACCCGTCTGTCCTGTCATGGTGACTTGGTGAGACTTGCTGCCTGCAGGTCTTCAAACCTCCCTCTCTACCAGACAGCCCCAGGGCTTCCCTGTGACGCTGCTTCTCAGCTGTGCCCTACGGAGTCAGATGCATGGAGGAATGTCTAAGGCTGGATTCCACAGCCCACCTTTTCCCCGCTTAGCCCTCCCAACACAGGACACAGCCACATGCAGGGCTGCAGGAGCCCAGGCTGCCAACAGCATCAACCACCTGCTAGGAGAGGCTAAGGATGGGTGAGACTCAGAGCCTTCCAGCTTACTACGTTTATAAATCCCTTGGCTGAAACTATTAGGGAAAACAGTTGTGACATCATCACGTGGGTTACACACAGTCACAAAGAAAAGGGAAAGCAAAAATTGACAAGAGTGTGTCAGCCTCCCTAAGGGGAATATCTGCAGATTTGGATCCCAAATGACTTTTTTCAGAGGAACCCTCCTTCCTTCTCCTCAGAACAAGCACATTCATTCACACAGGAAGAAGATTAAATTCCTGTGGAGCAGAGGAGGAAAAACCTTTTCACAGGGGAGATTGTGTGGTTTTAACTGTCCTGGGGCCATAATGTATTTGAGAGTCTGGAAATAATTATACAGTTTTTGCCCACATTATCACAGATAACTGCAAAATATTGTGAAATGCCACTAAATTGTACACTTGAAAACACGCACACATACACACATGAAAAGTTAAGGAAAAATATGTATTTTATTGGTGGAGAGTGTTGGGGGAGAAGAAAAAGAACAGTCCAGACGTCTGGTGCTGAATAGTCTGCTCTGGTTCAACTAACAATAAATCCCTCAGTCAATTTGGTCACTGAAAAGACTTGATCACTTCCTGTTGACGATCAGAAACCACAGCAGAGACCTGACTTTTGCGTGTCTGCCTTAACAGAAAAGCCACAAAGAACCATGATAAGGGCATGGCAAATGACAATCACGGTGCTATCAGGAGGTAACAGGTGACTGATCTCAGCCTTGATGTTCAAGAAGATTTCAAAGGGTGAAAGATGAAGAATGAAGAGGGATGGAATATTGGGTGCAGAAGCAGGGGTGATGCTGTGGCTCTCCCAAGGAGCTGTGTTAAGCCAAGGGCAGTGAGAGCCAGGGAGGGTGTGCAGGATGTGGGTGTGGACACTTGGGATCCAGCTTACATCTTCAGGACCTTCTGGTCTGCAGAGGCTGGAAGCTTCATGCTTTCCTTCCGAGAAGACCTTGCAGCTGGGGTTCTGGATGCATTTGAATCTCTGGACAGCACAGCCATAGTGTCTCTCAGTGTAGCCACAGGAACATCTCATGTCCAGGTGATGGCCCTGAATTGCTGAGACACTATTCTAGCCACAGAACCAGCATCCGGATCTTGAGTCTCCGCTCGGTAAATTGTTCTAGCTTCATTCCTGGCAGCAAATCCTGGGGCCTCTCCTCCAGCCCCTCCTATGATGTGGAGGCTCTTAATTCACTGGTCTGCATCGTGTGAAGGATCCTGCCAGAGCAGGGATCAGGCTTTGGTCAACAGAAACCCCCTTGCAGGGAGCTTCTGAAATCCCAACATTGTGTTTGGAGAAAATGACTCACACGGACTCCTCTTTGTCAACCAGCAGCAGAGGGGCCTCCGGCCTGGGGAAACCCGGCCTTCCTTCTACATACCTGACATACTTGCACACCTGAAATTCCACCTCATTCCTGCCTGTTTCCTTGCAGGGCTTCCCTGAGGGCAGATGGAAAGGAAACCTCGAAGCTGCCAGGAGGGAGATTCCTTCTATTTTTTCTTGGAGTAAAAGGGCAAGCAGTGGGGGAGCTGCTGACAGCAGGAAATGCCAACATCCTCTGGGGTTTCACATTCCAGAAGCCGAGATCTGCCAGCCCTGCCCGGGAGCCCTGGGAACATCAGACCTGGGTGTCCTCTAAGAGTGTCTGTGAACAGACACTTCCCAGAGGGGCCAGGCCTGGGGAGCTTGGCAGCCCTTGGGTGGGAGGTCAGGAGACCGGCGTTTCCTGGCCCAGCCTGTGTCACTGACAACCACCAGCAGAACCTCAGCCCGTGTCTTGCTTGGATCCAGGAAGTGGGTGAGAGAGTGACAGCGAAGGTCATTTGAGGTCAGGCTTTACACTGACTGTCCAGACACCTGGGATCTTCTCTAGACACTTGAGAACAGGCTTCTACCGGGAAATCCTGGTCCCGCCTCACACAGCTGGGCCCCCAGGCAGAAGACAGACCCATGGGCAGACATGGATGCCCCAGACTGGGCATCTGAGGGGGATTCTGAGGGACTGGTGGCGGGATCGGACATGGCTGTGTGCACAGCCTGTTCTGACATCTTAGGAAGGGGCAGGGACAGGGTTTGAACCCAGGGCTGACTGACTCTAAAGCCTCATCATGTCTAGTCAGGGGCTCTTAGTGTCCAGGGAGCCCCGGATGGGCGCCCACTGGCCTCATACTGTCCCAGCCTCTGAGGCCCCCATGCTCTGCTAAAATCTCCCTCCACCTTTGAGACGTTGGGCTGACTCAGCTGCTCTGAGAGACCAGGCTCAGGCCAGGAAGAGCAGCTGGCCTCCTCCCTCCTCAGAGATGCCCACCCTGCCCCTGCCCCGGGGAAGGTGCTGTACTCTCTCACTCTGGCTCCTATGCAGGCAGCCTTGCCTCTTCTTGGTAGAGACAGTAAGACCTAGTGCAGGGCTCCACTGCAGCCTCCCAGAAAATGCCTGGAACCAAGGACCTGAAAACCGTACCCCTTTATGGACAACATCAAAGGGGAGACATGTCAGTGACTCTTAGAGAAGAAGGAGATGATCCTGGAGGCTTCTGTGCTCCCAAGTGTCTTAACCATTTGACTGTGACTCCCTCCAGAAACTAGATATCTAGTTCTAGATATATGCTATGCTATCATGTAATAATATCATGACAGAACAATATAATAATATTCTATCATTACTTGGAATACACACAGTCCCAATAAGAGAGTCCTAAACAGGCTGGGCACAGTGGCACACACCTGTAATCACAGCACTTTGGGAGGCTGAGGTGAGCAGATCACTTGCGTTCAGAAATTCAAGATCAGCCTGGCCAATACGGTAAAACCCCATCTCTATGGAGAATACAAAAATTAGCCGGGCATGGTGGCGGGCATCTGTAACCCCAGCTACTCAGAAGCTGAGGCAGGAGAATCGCTTGAACCTGGGAGGCAGAGGTTGCAGTGAGCCAAGATCGTGCAACTGCACTCCAGCCTGGGTGACAGAACCAGACTCCATCTCAAAAATAAATAAATAAACTTTTTTTTTTTTTTTTTTTTTTTTTAAGAAAAGAGTGTCATCAACAGTTGAGCACAGCATTCCGGTAAATGCACACTGCCCCATTTTCTAACCCTTTTTTTAAAAATTAAAAATGACATTGTTTATGCCCAGCTGCACTGGTTTTCCACACTACTAGCACATACTAATCTGTGTGCTGGAAAACACTGCTGTACCCACAGCGGCAAGGAATGGAGGCCAGTGGAGCAGACAGGGAGATGGTGCTGGAAGCAGGGTCTGCTCTGCCCTGGGTGAAGGTAGTGCTGAGCACTCTGGTCTTTATTGAGGTCATTTCTGCTGCAACCTCTTCCCTTGTCTCCTGCCTCCAGAGAGAACCCCCTGTCCATGCTCCCCAGGAACACAGATGCAGGATCTTCCACGCACACAAACCTGATGACATCCATGCCTTGCTGGGACCCAGCCATGGTGCCTAGAGGGTGACAGGTCACCTTGCCTGGCCGGGAGGAGAATGGCTTGTTCATGCCAGGTGTGGCCTGTGAGCTTGAGCTGAGGAACTCCAGCAGAACCTCAGAGGGGCTCACAGAACTGACCCAAAACAGCTCCTTCCCCTCTGTCCTCACATCCTGACCCAAGATGGCTCTTCTCAGGGAAAATCACAACCCATCCCTCTGAAAAAGCACATTAAGGAAAAAGGCCTTTGAGAATCTCAGGAGGGCTGTGGAATTTCTCCACCAGAACTTCAGAGTGCTAATGACACTGAACACAGGAACCAAAACAACCAAAATCAGGAGTTTTATTCTCCTACCTTCTCTCTCTCTCTCTCTCCTCTCACTGTCAGGAACTTCATGAAGACACTGACTGCGTTTTCTACTCAGCACTGCATCACCAGTGTCTGACACAAAGCCTGGGGCATGTGGGCTTCCAAGTGGACCTGTCCTGGATAAATGACCATTAATGAGACAGAGAAGGAGGTGAAGAGCCCCCAGAGGAGTGTGAGTCCCGGGGGTCCAGCCAGCTCCACTCCCACTTTCCAAACCTGTGAAAGTCAGGTGCCTGAGTTTCACAGTCTCTCCCACCCGAGTGCCATGAACTCCAGGTGACTGAGCAGTTACTGGATTCTTGACCATGCATTTCGGTTGTGAGGTCAGGACCTAATGGGCCCCCTTGGAAAGATGTCATGGGTTAGCAATGTCCCAAGGAAATTGGGGAAAGTCATAGCTCAGTAGGATCCAGTGGAATTGCTGTGCGGACGTGTGAGTGTGGGAGAGTGTTAATGCCAGGAGCATCCTGCACCTTCCTATTTGCAGGAGGGCTCAGTGTGGGGAATGACACTGGGGCACATAGCACAGGGAAGATGACGGGCACACCGCTTCTCTCCTGAGAACAAAGGTGAGATTAAAGCTACAATGACACGTACCCTGCCTGGCACCTCTCCTGCCCAAAGACCCAGCCTGTCTCTGCAGGACTTGCAGGAGGGCAGGACATGCTATGACATCACCAGCTCCACTAGAAATGTGGGATAAAAGGAGTGGCTGAGATCTGCTGATCACCTGCTCACTCCACTGCAGCCACCCCAGATCCATGGCTTCCCGAGGCTGCATCCTGGGTAAGGAGGACAGGACCCCATTCCTACTCGAGCCCATCTCCCATCTCAGCCACCATCAGGGCTCGCTTCCCACCCCAAACTACACCTCATCCCTGCTGCCATGCCCAGCCAAATCTCCAGGCGTGAATTGCTCACAGCAATTTCCCATCCACAGTTCCCAGAATAGCCCCATCCACAGCCCTCTTTCAGTTCCTGAACTGCTCAAAGCCATACCGAGCCCTGGTTCCACCCAATCTTCTTCTAAATGTCGGTGCCAGTCATATCTGTGGCTGTCCACTCACCCCATCTTCCCTTTCCCTTTCCCACAGCTGTCTTTGCCATTTTCTTCATCTCCAGGATCCTCTGCTCACACGGAGCCCCAGGTGAGCCCAGGAGGGCTTGGGAAGCTGGGGGGGGGGTACACCTTCCAGGGGACCCCAGGCTGGGACCCACCTGCCACCACCACCTGGATCTCACCAGCTCTGTCTCCTCCAGTGGCCCCCATAACTCCCTACCTGATGCTGTGCCAGCCACACATGAGATGTGGAGACAAGTTCTACGACCCCCTGCAGCACTGTTGCTATGATGATGCCGTCGTGCCTTTGGCCAGGACCCAGAGGTGTGGAAACTGCACCTTCAGAGTCTGCTTCGAGCAGTGCTGCCCCTGGACCTTCATGGTGAAGCTGATAAACCAGAACTGCGACTCAGCCCCGACCTCGGATGACAGGCTTTGTCGCAGGTGAGTCCTGTCCCCTCCATGGGGTTGTGGGTGTAGGGGAGCTGCATGCCTGTTCTGCCCTGGCCGGAGGCCCCATTCTCCTTGTCTCCCTGTCTCTGCCCTCTGCCTCTATTCAATCCACTTCTCCCTTTCCCTATGCCTGTGTCTCTTCCTCCATCTGTTTTTATTTCCCTCTCAGAATCTCACTGTTTCTACCCCACTGTGCTCTCCTTCTGGCTCTCCTGTCCTCCTTTCTGCCCATGTTCAGTCTTGCCCTGATCTCCGGCCATCTCTGTCCTGCTCAGTGTCTCTCTGTCACTCTCTCCATTGTCAGCTGATGGAACATCAGGGGAATGATGACTCCTGGATTCTCCTTCCTGGATGGGCCTGGAGAAAGAGGCTGGTGTTACCTGAGATCTGGGATGCTGAGTGGCTGTTCTGGGGCAGGAGAAACACACACTCAGCTGCCCACCTCATTCTGTGACCTGTCTGAGGTCCACCCTGCAGCTGCCCTGAGGAGGCCCACAGGTCCCCTTCTAGGATTCTGGACAGCGTGAGATGCATGTGCTGATGGGGGCCCAGGGACTCTGACACTTCGTGATGACCCCTACGGCTAACATCAACCAGGCACCACCCCAAGGCTGGCTGGGGAACCCTTCACCCTTCTGTGAGATTTTCCATTCCCTTAAGTTCTCTTCTATCCAGGAGCAAAGCACAGGACCATAATAAATTTATGTACATTGTAAATTAATGCTGTAGAATTCATGAATTAGAGAGTTTGGACGGTTGAAAGGTGTCACAAAGGGTGATGTGGGGCCCCTTCTCTCTGTCACCCTGCGGCATCTTGGCCTTTTCCTTTGTTCTGCTCATGCACACACTTATTTTTTCTTTCTCCATTTATTTTTTAAATTTATTATTTTGTTATTCGTGCTTGGTGACTAGGGCCCTGGCCACCCCTGGGACAGAGGTCACCCTACTACACTAGCCTCCACCACCCCATGGCTCCCTGAACCCAGTCCCAGGATCGGGAGCAGCCCAGGTTGGGTGGGGAGGAGGTGGGGATCGAGGGAGGGCTTCGGAGAGGCACTCCCTGTCCCACACGAGTTCTGGGACAGAACAGGATCTGGCTGTTTATTCTCGATGTCCATTAGGGAGATGCAGACAGACTGGGAAAGAACAGAGGTTATGGGGAGAAGGTCGGAGTAGCTTACCAGACCAACTCAGAGTTACAAGCTTCTTTTTCTTTTTTCTTTTCTTTTCTTTTTTTTTTTTTTTTTTTTTGAGACGGAGTCTCGCTCTGTCGCGCAGGCTGGAGTACAGTGGCGGGATCTCAGCTCACTGCAAGCTCCGCCTCCCGGGTTCACGCCCTTCTCCTGCCTCAGCCTCCCGAGTAGCTGGGACTACAGGCACCCGCCACCTCGCCAGGCTAGTTTTTTGTATATTTTAGTAGAGACGGGGTTTCACCGTGCTAGCCAGGATGGTCCCGATCTCCTGACCTCGTGATCCACCCGTCTCGGCCTCCCAAAGTGCTGGGATTACAGGCTTGAGCCACCGCGCCCGGCCACAAGCTTCTTTTTCTAGTGCTTATATACATTCTAAGCTCCATGCCTATGTGCGGAGTGCACCTGCAAGACAGCGTATTTCATTCTATCAATATCTAAACTTTTAAGTAGTGACTAGGGTCTGGAAAGCTTTCTCCAGAGTCTTGGAAAGTTTCTTAATCTTGAATGGACCCTAGTATAAGGAATATGTGAAAGAATGCTATTATTATTTGATCAGACTTTAGCATCTGAGAAAACCCAGCTGGGGTTTTAATGGGCTTGTTTTCTCATTCCTGCCCTAGTCCCCAGGCACTAGTTTTTCCAGTTCTATAATGTTTAATGTGTTAATGCATTCATAAAATTAAAGTTTAGTGGAAACTGACTCTTCTGGTCGCTAACAGAAACCTGACCTGCCACACACCTATCCCAGGCATGCGTCCCTTGGGATCCTGGAAAACTCACTGGGCAGGTCCAGGGCCCAGAGATGCCACACTTAGTCTGACTTTGGGCCAAAGCCGGAGCCTCAGCAGGGTGGGGCAGGATGCAGAGGGTGTGGGCCATGGAGGAGCCCCCGGGGTTGGAAGGAGGAAGCAAAGGCCAGCCAAGGCACCTGAAGCACATTCTTCAGGCCCCGTGCCAGGGACAAACCCTCGTGCCCAGTGCTGATGTGGAATAGATCGCAGGGAGGGGGCCACGCTGCTGTTTACCCGACCCAGAAGCAACTTCCTTAGGGAGGGTTCAGCCCTAGGGTCTCCATCAACCTGGAGTCCCTGAAATCAAAAGAAGCCACCACCTTTCTGGGTCCTGTTTCCCAGGGCCAGGGGGTCTGCATAGCGCCCAGACCTGCGTCCATGGGCTTCAGTCACCTGAGGCCACCCCAGGCTCCCAGACTGCCCCATGGCTTCCTGGGCAGATTCTGACTCAAAGGGTTCCATCATCGCCTCACAGGCAGCAGCATCGCCTCAGTGGCCCCAGACGGGCCCAGTGGCCAGGTGTCTGCACCTGCGGGAACTCTGGACCCAGCACATAAGGATGGCAGCAATCTGGCATCACAGGGCAAATGCCCTGTCTCACAGGCCTAACCCTAGCTCAGGGCTTATCAATGGGCGCACACCCACTGCTGGGTGAGCTCTGCCTCCCCATGCTAGGATTCTGTAGGGCGTAAGAGCTGTGCTGACGCCTAGAGAGCGACAGACCCACACCACCTACAGGGCGGCTGCTTCCTCATCCTCCACAGTGAGCGTCCTAAACCTTCACCCTGTCCACATGTGACTCTCCCTGCCTCCATTCTCCCCACCCATGAAATTATCTCATCTGGATATTTTAGTGGAAAACTAGAAAGTTTTAAGTGACTGCAGGAGAACAGGACAGAGGCGGGTCTCCCAGCTCAGACCCCGCACTGGATGCCCCCACTGAAGCCGCACAGCACGATGTAGGTGCCCAAGGCACCTCGTGTGCGCGGAGAGGCGTCGTTCAGCCCCGCCCCTCTTAAACCCGGTATCCTCAGGTGTCTGGGTCCTGCCCCATACGGGCCCTCTAGACCACCGGTCCAGATCCCCCACCTTCTCACAACACGAGGTATTGACATCAAAGCATCACCGCATCTGGTACATGAATCTGAAATACAGACCATACCTTACACCAACGTGGTGAATCCCTCCTTGGACCTCAGTGCAACAAGCCCAGAGTCGAAGCTCTGGGTTTCCGCCCAAATGTCGCGCATGCGCACAGAAGACACCTGGCGTCTCCTCTAAGGGACAGGAATCTCAGGCTTCCCAGAATCAGTAGGTCTGATTTAAATAGCATCAAATAAATTGGAAAAGAAAGAAAGTGCTATAAAGTTCGGCTAAGGTGATGAATTTTCAGAGGTTGTATCGGTCCTGTCTCATGAAGGGAGTGAAGGAGTTTTCTTTGAACATCCATGAGGATGAAGAACAGTCACTAAGGTGACGGTACCAAGTCACCAATCACCTCCCAGGGATCCTCTCATCCGATCCTCACAGCAGCGCTGCATGGTCGGACCTCATCACCCACATTCCACTAAGAGGAAGCTGAAGCCCGGGGCCTTCATCCACTCATGTCCTCCAGATCCCTGGCACCCATCCTGGGCCGCACCCCATCATCCAGACCTTGGACCTTCGACCTGGGGAGGGTCCCTGTCTCCTCCATGAGCCGTCCTGGGCCTGAAGAGGTATCCAATAAACAAGAAAGCAGAACAGAAAGAGCTGTGATGGAGTGGATCTTATATAGTAAGAATAAAATTGTTTTGAGAAATTTCTGGGTCATGTATTTACCCACAGAAAAACAGAAGCTAACACACACACACACACACACACACACACACACACACACACACACACACACACAGGCTGTCACGTGTCCTCAGCACAAAGTGCCTTGAGCAAGACCATTGCTGACCCCACACTTAGCCTGACTGTGATCTTGCTGTGATCAGCACATCCCATCAGTGTGGCAACAGGTGTGGCCAGCATGGAAACCAGGTCTCTTCTTCAGATTTGCTCTTTGTTTCTGAATAGCCACCGTCAGAACAGGCACCCTCCTAGAAGTCACTTGATTAAAAATTTCCTTTTGGATATTTAGGTTGGCATTCTATCAATCAGCTAAAGTGTAAATGTGTATTTAATATAAAAGTGTAACTTACAGCTCTAATTAGTGATTATGGTGAATTTTACTAACTATAGCTATTAAAATATTCCAATAGATAAAAATAGTGCTAAAATGTACAGTTATCACAGGAGTAATTACTTTAAGATAAATTTTATAATTTTTGGTCTAATAAATCTTCATAAAATATACATGATCATGAAGCACACCAATAGAATTAATCCTAATATTTATAGCAATACTTGGTGTGCTATCTCTCATAAAAAATATCATTGATATTAAAAAAAAAAAAAAGAAAAAAGAAATCGGCCAGGCACAGTGGCTCACGCCTGTAATCCCAGCACTTTGGGAGGCTGAGGCGGGCGGATCCCAAGACCATTCCGGCTAACACTGCGAAACCCCATCTCTACTAAAAATACAAAAAAATTAGCCGGGCGTGGTGTCAGGCGCCTGTAGTCCCAGCTACTCGGGAGGCTGAGGCAAGAGAATGGTATGAACCCGGGAGGCGGTGGAACTTGCAGTGAGCCGAGATCAGCCACTGCACTCCAGCCTGGGCAACAGAGCAAGACTCTGTCTCAAAAAAAATTAATAATAATAACAAAGAGATGATGAAATTTAAAAATTCTATTTAATTTTGAGTTGTTTAATTTTCATTTAGGGCATGACTATCTGAAGTAATAAATTTTGGGGGGCATTAATATGAGATGACTTATGTCTCCCCCTAAATTCATGTGTTAAAGTCCTAACCCCAGTATCTCAGAATATAACTGTATTTGGAGACAAGGCCTTTGAAAAGGTGATTACGGTAAAATGACGTCATAAGAGTGGGACACAATCCAAGCTGACTGGCGTCCTTATAAGAGGAGATTAGGCCGGGTGCCGTGGCTCACGCCTGTAATCCCAGCACTTTGGGAGGCCAAGGCGGGCAGATCACGAGGTCAGGAGATCGAGACCATCCTGGCTAACACGGTGAAACCCCGTCTCTACTAAAAATACAAAAAAATTAGCTGGGCGTGGTGGCGGGTGCCTGTAGTCCCAGCTGCTCGGGAGGCTGAGGTAGGAGAATGGCGTGAACCTGGGAGGCGGAGCTTGCAGTGAGTGGAGATAGCGCCACTGCACTCCAGCCTGGGCGACAGAGCCAGACTCCATCTCAAAAAAAAAAAAAAAAAAAAAAGAGAGAGAAGATTAGGGCGCACACACACACAGAGGCCATGTGAGGACACAGGGAGAAGCTGGCCATGGATAAGCCAAAAGATACACCCTAAGAAGAAACCATCCGGCCAACACCTTGATCTCATACTTCTGGCTTCCAGAACTGTGAGGAAATGAATTTCTCCCGTTCAAGCCACACCTCTGGTACCCCTGGTTATGGCAGTCCTGGGGGATTAACACAGGCATAAGGAAAATGAAGGATGTAAGAGAGAAAGGAAGAAAATCAAATGTACTTTCTCCTCATACAATTTTCAAAATTATGGACTTTAGGAAAACACTTTTTGGGAAACTATTCTAAACTGGGTGTTTGGCGTTTTGTTCTAAACTGGGTGTTTAGTGACTAGGTACTTTCTTTTCTTTCGTAACACATGGTATCTGATTTTCTGGGAAACTTTCTATTTGACAAACGTGTGATCAGGAATCTCTACCTGAATTCTCCACGGAAAGACTGATCTCATGGATCTAGAATTTGTGGTGGTTCTTGTGATTAGATACCTGAAGGAAATATTGCTCTTATGTGACATTAAATAAGAAAAATGTGACACTTAATGGCAAGTAAAAAGACGGCGTGTGGTCCTATACTCATCGGGCATTTGTATGCAGGAACTGGATGCTAGAAATCTTTGGCTTCATCTTGAGGAAAAGGCAAAACTTTGAGAATGTCTGTGGAGGGGCCAGAGGAAATGAAATGGCTTTAAGTGTTTCCATCACAGAGACATCATGTCAGGGATAAAACCTATCATTGTCATGCTGACAAGCACTAAAAACAGAAGTATGTCATAGCCCTGTTCAGATTCTCATCCCAAAATCATCTTAGATTCACATCGCAGCTCTGCCAGACACTAACGGGGATAATGGGTGGCCCGTCTCCATAAATTCCCTCATACTTCTTCAGAATTCATGCCACTTCCTTTCCACGTGCTTCCACTTCCCTACTTGTACGGGAAGGATCCAAATAGTCTTGGGCTCATGACATTTCAGAAAAGTTCAAATGGATACATGTATACACAGTGCTGAGAATAGGGCCAGGGCCAAGGACTGCTCAGAGGTGCCCGGTGTTATCACCCTACCTGGAGCTCAGCCCTGAGGGATTTAACCCTCTGCCTCTCCACACCTCCTGCCCCTCCTCACCTCACCCCAGTCTCAGTGCCTCTCTCTGTCCCACGACGTGATCACTGCTCTCTGCCTCAGGGCCTTTGCTTTTGCTGTTTCTCTTGCCTGAAATTCTCTCCTCCATGGGCCACGCCACAGATGGTTCTGAAGGTCTCAGCATCAATGTTGCCTTCTCCAAGGGACCTTCTAGGACACATCGCTCTCCTACAACCAACTGCAGGTTTCTACCTCTGTAATTTTTCCCAGTACTTTACACAAACATGGATTGATTGTGACAGACCTGTTCCCCGCTCTGTATTGTTAGAACTGTGAGGTGAGGAACTCAGCATGAGTAACTCGTAGCTGAGAAGTGATGCTTCAATTTTCTCATCTGTAAATAGAACAAACAATGGCATGGGACTCCCGGGGCTTTGTAAAGTCAACGCTGATGATGTATTAAAGCTCGTTGTCGCGGCGTCTGGCAAATGGCACACTCTGGAGATGTGGTGTTGGTTCTTAACGGTATTAATGTTTATCATGTGAACCCAGCACTGGCGACGTTTCTCTCCCCAGGGCGGGGGACTCCTCTTAGGTTCACACTCAAAGCAGCCTCACTCCACCCGGCGCTGTGCACCGTGCCCACCAGGAGGCCGTATACCCCAATGTCCCTGCATGGGGAGAGGACAGGCCTCAGGCTCATGGCTGAAGCCACTTCCGTCCTTAAGGAGGGCAACTTGCTCCCTGTCCCACATTCTGGTGGATTTGCTGCAAGTACCTGGAGCCCTGTGATTGTGACGGGATTTTTATGCAGTGATTCCTGGAGAACCTGGGTGTTAATGTGGAAAATTGCATATATGGGGCCAATGGATATGACATGCTGCCTCTGGATGCCAGAGAAGGGCCCCATAGCCTCACTGTTTTCCCCTCCCCAAACTCCAAGCTCCTATAACTGCTGTAAATACAACATACAGCTTGGAAAACTGCTTTCTGCTTTACCTCCCGATAGTGATAAGGGCCCAAGGAGATGAAATTTCTCTAAGAGGGCACAGAGGGTGAGCCTGGGAATTGTGCCTGCTCGATATTGGCATAGGGATAATGGGTGGCCCATCTCCATAAATCCTGTCATACTTCTTCAGAACCATAACAAGAGGACCAGGCAGGGCGCAGTGGCTCACGAGTGTAATCCCAGCACTTTGGGAGGCCGAGGCGGGCAGATCACGAGGTCAGGAGATTGAGACCATCCTGGCTAACATGGTGAAACCCCGTCTCTACCAAAAACACAAAAAATTAGCCGGGCATTGTGGCAGGCACCTGTAGTGCCAGCTACTCGGCAGGAGAATGGAGTGAACCCAGGAGGCGGAGGTTGCAGTGAGTCGAGATCGCACCACTGCACTCCAGCCTGGGCGACAGATAGAGACTCCGTCTGAAAAAAAAAAAAAAAAAGAAGAGGACCAGTCACCCTACTCAGGGCAGATCCAAGCTGGCTGTTAAACAAGAGAGAGAAAGAGGAGCTATATTGATCAAAGGGATTAAAATTTTATAGTACCCTTTCCTTGCTACATTTTTTTTTTTTTTTTTGAGATGGAGTCTTGCTTTGTTTCCAAGGCTGGAGTGCAATGGCATGATCTCAGCTCACTGCAGCCTCCATCTCCCAGGTTCAAGCTATTTTCCTGTGCCAGCCTCCCAAGTAGCTGGGATTACAGGCGCCCACTACCACGCCCAGCTAACTTTTGTATTTTTAATAGAGATGGGGTTTACCATGTTGGTCAAGCTGGTCTCGAACTCCTGACCTCAGGTGATCCACCTACCTCGGCCTCCCAAAGTGCTGGGGTTACCGGTGTGAGCCACTGCGCCCGACCCATATAGTATTTTTTAACTAAAACTCCAAGCAGGTATCAGATACGAAATCCAACTGCAAGATTGTTTTAATTGGCTATGACATGGACTTGTTCCTTACATTTTTTTAAAGTCATCATTTATACAGTTATTTAAAAACCATATGTTCTATTGGGCAGAAAACTAAAAATACATTTGTGAGAATTATACTTCATAGCAAATACCTAGGTAGTTATGCTGAATTATTGTGTCACTGAGAATCTTAACCCTACTCTAGGACATCTTGAGATAACGGGTGACGATCACTTTTTTGGAGACATTTTTGATATTTTGGTCAAGTGCTGAAGGGATTCTACTCCAAAATCTAGGGTTAGAATTCAAACTTCCAACACTCCCATACCCAGGTAACACAATTACGAATATTCAGAAATCAATACCTCTTAGATCATCAACGTTTCAGAGCTATGCCTGATAAATGACATTTGAAAAGTAATAATATAGAAATAATCAGCTGTATTTATACTGCTGAAGCCACTTCATCTTTAGGCTTTATATTTACAGTGTTGTCCAGGAGGAATTAAAAAAAAAGTTACATTAATTATTTGTCAAGCTCTATTCCAGATGTCTACTTAAGACTTGCAGTTTATGCAGAGGTGAACCATTATCCTCTAAAATCAGATTGAGTCTGAGTCACTCCATGTCCTGGATCTGAGTCAACGCCAGACCCCTCTTCCCAGGCTCATCCAGGATGCAGGTAGTGGCCATCATCGGGTCGCTCGATCTTCCATCAGTTGGCACTAAAGAAAGAAACACAGATAATCCAGAGATGAGGGAAAGACAGAAAGATCGTCAGAAAAAAATAGAAAAGACAGACAGTCAAAGAGTGAGAGCCCAAGATAAATAAACATAAGAAGAAATAAAAAAAGAAAAGAGAGAGAGAAGAGAGGACAGAGGAGAGGAGAGAGAGGGGAAGCAGAGAGAGGTAGACACGGAGAGCAAGGCAGGGGCATCATCTTGGGTAGAACAGGCATCCAGCCCTCCCCATTCCCCTGCATTCCTAATCTCGTAGAGAAGACAGGATGGCACCTCTGACAAACCATGCCATCCAAGGGCCAAGGGGCACTTCTGGCCCTTCGCCTTCACCATTAGGGACTCCAGTGGGCTAAGAGACCAGAAGCAGCACTGCTTGAAGCAGAATCTGAAGGTGCAGTTTCTGCCCTTGTGGGTCCTGCTCAAGGGCACGACAGCATTGTCACAGCAATAGTGCTACAGGGGGTCATAGAACTTGTCCCCACATCTTGTGTGTGGCTGACACAGCAACAGGTGAGCACCTGTGAGAGCCACTGGAGAAGACAGAGCTGATGTGGTACAGGCATCTCTCAGTGGACACCCCTATAACCACCTTGTGTAGGTCCATTTTTTTCTTATCTGCACGTAAATTGAGAAGTCACATGTTTGTGTCACATATTGAAGCAGGAAAATCAATATGAACTTGCAGCGTGTAGCTCATGGGCAGAATCGTTTTCAGGGACATCTGAGGTGCTGTCAGATAGGCCATAGAGGCTGGGTAGGTGACGACCTTCCTGGATGCCCAGCACAGCTCAGCCTCTGCTTCCAGGGAGAGACAAAAACAAAAATAAAAATTCCTGAGGCTCATAAGTTTACCTGCACCACCTCTGGAGCCCAGGGTGCAGGATGTGTGTAGGGGACCCTCTGTCATCACCTTCAGGAAATCAAACCCTCTTCATCGATACAGACACTTTGTTCAACGTTATAATCACAACTAACAACGGTAATAAAAATACTAATGAATAACAACCATAATAAAAAATAGTGACTATTGTTGACCTTGATGGTCTGAGCTCACTGTATAGAATAAGAATACTGAACAGGTCCAGTTTTGACAATGCTTTGGGGGTAAAATGGGCTCTTGCAGAAGAAATTAAGGATCAGGCCTCCTCACACCCATCTCTTAGAATTAGAGATGTCCAGCGTTGGCCCTGATGGTGCCGTGTGATTGCTAAAATCTTCCATCACCAAATAAACCCCTCACCTACATCCAGGTGCCTGCGCTTGGCAACTGTCAGATTTTCTTTTTTTTTTTTTTTTTTTTTTTTTGAGACGGAGTCTCGCTGTGCTCCCAGGCTGGAGTGCAGTGGCCTGATCTCGGCTCACTGCAAGCTCCGCCTCCCGGGTTCACGCCATTCTCCCGCCTCAGCCTCCCAAGTAGCTGAGACTACAGGCGCCCGCCACCACGCCCGGCTAGTTTTTTGTATTTTCAGTAGAGACGGGGTTTCACCATGTTAGCCAGGATAGTCTCGATCTCCTGACCTCGTGATCCACCCGCCTCGGCCTCCCAAAGTGCTGGGATTACAGGCTTGAGCCACCGCGCCCGGCAACTGTCAGATTTTCTAAGGGAGCGGGAATGAGGGCCTGATGAGACCTGGAATCTTCGCCTCCCCGTCATGGCTCCGATCCCAGGCACCCCTAGTGTATCCTGTCTAGCCTGGGAAGGAGGCACAGTCAGCTCTGGGGAAGGATGGCAGACACAGGGAAATTGAGCTGAGCTGGCAGAGAGAGAGGAACAGCCTCACAGAGAAGAAGGGAACGGGAAGAGAAAGGGATAGAAGGAAGAAATTCCAGCAATCAATGACATTGAAAGAAAGAGGGACGCAAATAATCTTGCACTTCCCAACTAGATATCATGCATTTTGTGGGTGACTATGAGACATAAGCACAATTATACATGGATCTGGATGCAACGAAAAGCCAATGACAATATGCAGTACTTTGATTTTGGGGAATAACATTATAAACATGAAAAGTTAGCAGGGCATGGTGGCTTATGCCTGTAGTCCTAGCATTTTGGGAGGCCAAAGTGGGTGGATCACTTGAGGTCAGGAGTTGGAGACCAGCCTGGCCAACATAGTGAAACCCTGCCTCTACTAAAAATACAAAAATTAGCTAGGCATGGTAGCACGTGTCTGTAATCCCAGCTACTTGGGAGACTGAGGCAGGAATCACTTGAACCTGGGAGGTGGAGGTTGCAGTGAGCCGAGATCATGCCATTGTGCTCTAGCCTAGGGACAAGAGCAAAACTCCATCTCAGGGGGAAAAAAAAAAAAAAAAAAGTCAGAGGAGAGACACAGCTCTGGGGCACTGGATGAGAACTGGTGAATCTAAAATGTTATCAAATTTATAAAAATTAATATGTTTTATTGTGGCTGTGATTAGTACACAGTTTTCAAGTTTGAAGTTGTTGGGCAGATCGGGAATTCCTCAGTGTTGACAGCTGCTTTGTGTCCCTTTTTGCACACAAAAAGGGACAGACCTTCTTAAAAGGCCACATTGCAGAAGGTCACTCACTTGTCTGTTTCTAGTCCCTGGCAGTTTTTAGTAACGTGTTCTCAAGAAGGAAACTTAGCCGGGAGTCACGATATGGTCAGATTTCAAATATTTTTTCTGCTCAATTATTCCAATAGTAATAATATCAATAGTAGTGATAGTAGGGTGATGCGATTATCTGAAAATAGTGGGAATAGTTGCACAACATTGTGAAAGCACTCACTGCCTCTGAATTGTACATTTTTAGAAACTTAATTTTACGTTATATGAATTTTACCTCAATTAAAAAAATACCATTCTGGACATAAGGCAGTACCAGCTTTGCCCTAACTCCTCTTCGCACAGCACTACCCCCTTACTGCCCTCTGCATTATTCACAGGGTTCTAACCCAACTCCCTTCAGAGCTCTACTGAGATATCACCTTCTTAGGGCAGTCTCACATACCATTCTCTCTAAAATAGCATCAGCCATCACCCTATGCCTTCATAATATGTTTCTTCATTACAGAACTATCGCCACTGAAACTATCCCTATTTCTTTCATTTTTGGTGGTTTCTTTTTTGAGCCAGAAGCTCACTCCATCACTGAGGCTGGAATACAATGGTACAATCATGGCTCGCTGCAGCCTCCAATTCTTGGGCTTGGGTGATCCTCCTGCCTCGGCCTCCTGAGTACCTAGGCACATGCCACCACACCTAGCTAACCTTTTCCTTTTTTGTAGAGGTGGGGGTCTCACTCTGTTTCCCAGGCTGGTGTCAAACTCCTGGCCTCAAGCAATCCTCCCATCTTGGCCTCCCCAAGTCCTGAGATTACAGGTACGAGCCACCATGCCTGGCCTTTTTTCTTTCTAATTTTTGAAATGACCAATAGCATTTGAGATTATGGAATTAACATCTTGGTTCAGTGCTGGGTTCTCAGATCCCAAACAGCAATAGGCACACCACACCTTCTCAGCAAATAGCTATTGACTTAATTAACCAAACTAATTAAAGGAGGAAAGTCATATGATTGTATACGTATATAATTATGAATAAAGAATTTGATGAAATACCTTCAGCAGAAATTTCTAATATGAAAGTAGACTAAGTAAAATGGGATTTTAAAAACCTTTATAAATTGGAAGATGTTTATTATGAACCAACAGAAACCATCATATTTTTCTCCTTAATATCCACATAAGAGAGATATGTCTTCTTCAATCTCTATTATTCTGTATTACTTTGGTGTTGCTAACTATAGCAATACCATAACATATAGAAATGAGTTAGAGCTGGGCACAGTGGCGCACACCTGTAATCCCAGCACTTTGAAAGACTGAAGCGGGCAGATCACCTGAGGTCAGGAGTTCAAGATCAGCTTGGCCAACATGGCGAAACCCCATCTCTACTAAAAATGCAACTGGGCATGGTGGTGGATCCCTGTAATCTCAGCTACTCAGGAGGCTGAGACAGGAGAATCGCTTGAACCTGGGAGGCGGAGGTTGCAGTGAGCTGAGATTGCGCCATTGCACTCCAGCCTGTGTTACAAGAGTGAAACTCCGTCTCAAAAAAAAAAAAAGAAAAGAAAGGAGCTAGGAACACTGGAAGAAAATGTATTATTATTTTTAGACAATATGTTTGTATATCCAGAAAACCCAAAAGATTTGCCTTAAAAGAAGATAAATGGAGTAGAAGTATTTAATATTATGACTGAATATAAATTAAATATACGTAAATCAACAGATAGTGTTATACTAGCAATAACCAGGGAAAATGAAATGGAAGAAAAGTAGAGTATTGCAAAAGGCTATGTTACACAGGAATTAATTGTATGAAGAAATATGTAAGGTTTGTGGTAAAGAAACCATGAAGTGATACTTAAGAACATAAAACTAGACCTAATTTTTAAAAGTATGTAAACCTGGGCCAGGCACGGTGGCACCCAGGCTGGAGTGCTATGGTGGCATCTTGGCCCACTGAAACCTCCAACTCCAGGCTGAAGCAATTCTTGGGCCTCAGCCTCCAGAGAGCTGGGATTACAGGCTCACAACATCATGCCCTGCTAATTTTTGTAGTTTTTGTAGACATGGGGTTTCACTATGTCGCCCAGGCTGGTTTCAAACTCCTGAGCTCAGCTGATCTGCCTGCCTCAGCCTCCCAAAGTTCTGGTATTATGGGCGTGAGCCGCTGCACCTGGCCACTTCTTTTTTTTTTTTTTTTTTTTGGAGACAGAGTCTCGCTCTGTCACCCAGGCTGGAATGCAGTGGCACAATCTCCCCTCACTGCGAGCTCCGCCTCCCGGGTTCACACCATTCTCCTGCCTCAGCCTCCCAAGTAGCTGGGACTACAGGTGCTCGCCACCACGCCTGGCTAATTTTTTGTATTTTTTAGTAGAAACGGGGTTTCACCGTGTTGGCCAGGATGGTCTCGATCTCCTGATCTCATGATCCGCCTGCCTCGGCCTCCTAACGTGCTGGGATTACAGGCGTGAGCCACCGTGCCCGGCCACCTGGCCACTTCTTCATTCTCGTTGGCTTTGCGCAGCCAGAAAAAAAATAAATTCTGCATCCTTATGTGGCCTATTGAATCTAAAATTACTTGTTGACTAGTTTCATCCCTTTTCTTCTAATGTGTAATGTCACCTTTCTCATATATCAGTTTTCCATTATTAGCTTTATCTGTTGATGGACTCCTGACAGGCAGGAGTGAGCAGCTCTGCCACACCGGCTGGAGACC
This sequence comes from Papio anubis, assembly GCF_008728515.1. Lineage (NCBI taxonomy): Eukaryota > Metazoa > Chordata > Mammalia > Primates > Cercopithecidae > Papio > Papio anubis. The sequence goes on along the minus strand of NC_044995.1, from coordinate 2,309,851 downwards.
CTGCCCTCGGTGCTCAGCTGCCACTGCCTCATGACAATGATGCCGAAGAGCGAGGTTCTGAGAGCGAAATCAAAACAGATGGAGGAAGAGAAACAAGTGGAGGGAAAAGGAGAGGGGGATTGAATAGAGGCAAAAAAAAAAAAAAAAAAAAAAAGTAAATAAACCTCTGGGACAGGAAGTATTAAACATTTCGATCATTCTTCCCAAAGCCAAACAATATTTACAGAAAATTTTCATCTCAATCCGCATTTCGGAATTTTGCTATTTATCAAGAGGAAGCTTTAGAAAATTACTTTGGAGATCTTAAAGCTAACTGCACAGGCCAGGCGCGGTGGCTCACGCCTGTAATCCCAGCACTTTGGGAGGCCGAGGCGGGCGGATCACGAGGTCAGGAGATCGAGACCATCCTGGCTAACACGGTGAAACCCCGTCTCTACTAAAAATATAAAAAACTAGCCGGGCGAGGTGGTGGGCGCCTGTAGTCCCAGCTACTCGGGAGGCTGAGGCAGGAGAATGGCGTGAACCCGGGAGGCGGAGCTTGCAGTGAGCCGAGATCGCGCCACTGCACTCCAGCCTGGGCAATAAAGCGTGACATCTCCAAAAAAAAAAAAAAAAAAAAAAAAAAAGCTAACTGCACAAACATTGTCAAGTAAAACTTGATAGAGCGTAATAGGGAGAGAAGATTTTTTTTTTTTTTTGGTCTATTATTAACATTTAAAACAACGCCATTATAAATGAAGATGACACCACCTAGAGGTGGGAGGACTGAGACAGGGAGACACAGAGAACGGGGACTCCACCCAGGGCAGAGCAGGCATGCAGTCCCCCGTTCCCCTGCACCCACAATCCCATGGAGAGCACTGGGTCTCACCCACGACAAAGCCTGTCACCCGAGGTCGCGGCTCAGGAGCACTTCTGGCCTTTCATCTTCACCAGGAGGGACACCTCGGAGCTGAGGGACCGGGGGCAGCGCTGCTCGAAGCAGACTCTGAAGGTGCAGTTTCCACACGTCTGGGTCCTGCCCAAGGGCACGACAGCACTGTCATAGCAGCAGTGCTGCAAGGGGTCGTAGAGCTTGTCCCCACATCCCACGTGCCCCTGGCAGAGCATCAGACAAGCACTCATGGGGGCCACTGGAGGAGACAGAGCTGGTGAGGTCCAGATGGTGGTGGCAGGTGGGTCCCAGCCGGGGATCCCCTGGGAGCCACACTCATCCCCCAGTTTCCCAGTCCCTCCTGGACTCACCTGTGGCTCCGTGTGAGCAGAGGAGCCTGAGGATGCAGAGAGAGAGGCCAAGACAGCTATGGGAGAGGGAAGGGGAAGAAGGGGTGATCGGGAAGCCACGGGCCATCCTTGGAAACCCAGCCTGGAGAAGGCTGGCTCCGAGGGAGTCTCTGCCCTGACTGAGGCTCAGGAAAGGGCTAGAAGCTGACCTTGCCCTGCCTTCCTGCAGAGACACGCTGGGCCCTGGAGCGAGAGAGGTCCCAGACAGGGTATGTGTCATGGTGGATCTGATGCCAGGTCCTTGGAGAGCCAAGAGGGGACTGATGCCCTCTCCACCCTCAGTCTCTCTGTGGTCAAGGGGTGCAGGCAGGACTCTCGGAAGAAAAGGTTCAGGTAATGTGGTTGTTTCCTGGATTTGGAGGAGTTCAGAGCTGGAGGCTCAGCTGGGGTCAGGGAGGGAAGGGGCTGAGCTGAGACTGGTGCTGTGCTATGGGTGTGACTGGCACCAACATTTAGAAAAAGATGGGGCTGGGATGGGAACCTGCGCTAGGCAAGACTTGGGGCAGTAGTTAGGGACCGAAACAGGGCTGTGGAAGGGGCTGACCTGGGGACTGTGGATGGGAAATTGCTGTGATGGAGCCATGTCTAGGGAGGAGGCCGGGCATGGGAATGGGGATGAGGTGTAGTTTGGGGTGGGGAGTGAGCCCAGTGGTGGCTGAGATGGGAAATGGGAGTGAGCCCGGTGGTGGCTGAGATGGGAAATGGGCTCAGGTGGGAAAGGGATCCTGTCCTCCTTACCCAGGACCTGGCCTCAGGTGCCATGGCTCCGGGGTGGCTGCAGTGGAGTGCAGTGGAGTGAGTGGGTGACCAGCAGATCTCAGCGACTCCTTGGCTCCTATGCTTCTGGAGGAGCTGGTGATGTCGTGGGATGCCCTGCCTTCCTGCAGAGACACGCTGGGCCCTGGGGCGAGAGAGGTCCCAGACAGGGTATCCTCCCATGGTGGATTTGATGCCAGGCCCTTTGAGAGCCAGGAGAGGACAGATGCTCCCTCCACTCTCTGTCCCTCTCTTTTCCAGAATGGAGGCTTCTTTGGCAAATAGGAAATTGCAGGACTCTCCTGGGGGCTTCCTCGCCCTCCCACACTCACACATCCACAGTCTTACAGCTGACCCTGGGAGTCTAGAGCGGAGACATGCACCGAAGGTTGCTCCATGGCCTGGTCCCCTTCTAGACGTGAATCTGTGCAAGGGCCCAGGCCGGCAGAAGAAGCGCAAGGCCATCCTGTGACGGGGGAACTACAGGGTGTCCAGACCCAGCAGGAGCTGAGGATTCAGGAAAATCTCCCCAGTTGGCTCCAGAGGTGCCCAGGGTGTGAGCTCTGGTGTCTCCCAGGTAGGGGCCAAAGCGTCTTCACCTGCCCGGCCCTGGCGATGGAAGTGGAGTAGACGGCACTCCTGTCTGGGCAACCGAGTGAGACCCTGTCTCTAAAGAAGTACATACACTTGGCCGGGCGCGGTGGCTCAAGCCTGTAATCCCAGCACTTTGGGAGGCCGAGACGGGCGGATCACGAGGTCAGGAGATCGAGACTATTTGGCTAACACAGTGAAACCCCGTCTCTACTAAAAAATACAAAAAACTAGCCGGGCGTGGTGGCGGGCGCCTGTAGCTACTTGGGAGGCTGAGGCAGGAGAATGGCGGGAACCCGGGAGGCGGAGCTTGCAGTGAGCTGAGATCTGGCCACTGCGCTCCAGCCTGGGTGACAGAATGAGACTCCGTCTCAAAAAAAAAAAGAAGTACATACACTTATTTAGACTCCTCTGTCTTTGTCATATATATACATATATGTCATATATATGACATATGACACATATGACATTTTATATATATATTTTTACATATAAATATATATATAGCCAAAGACTATAGACAAAGAAGGAGACGTTTTTATCAGGATTACAACATTTTTCATACAAGGTTGGCACATGGTTACAGCAATTTGCTTATAGGCAATGTTTCTTTTTGAGACGGGCACATTGAACATCTTTTACAAAGGGTGCAATAGTCATGATTTTTCTCTTATTTGGTCTAAGCAAAGCAGGACAACAAAGGGGAACTTAATGGATAACAAGGGTCATTAATTAAGAAGGCACCACTGGGCGGACGCGGTGGCATCTGTGGCTCCAACACCGTGGGAGGCCGAGGCAAGAGGATCGCTTGAGCACAGGAGTTGAAGATCAGCCTGGGCAACGCGGCAAAACTCCACCTCTACCAAAACATACAAAAATGAACTGGGCACAGTGGCACACACCTGTAGTCCCAGCTACTCAGGAGGCTGAGGTAAGAGAATGACTTGAACCCGGGAGGCAGAGTCGAGCTGAGATCGTACCACTACCTGCCAGCTTCGGTGACAAAGCCAGACCCTGTCTAAGAAAAAGAAAAAAAACCCCAAAAAACAGAAGACAGTGATTTTTGCCCCAAAGTGATTTAATTCTCCCTAGTCATTATACAGAACAAGAAAAATAAGAACGTGAATTAGGCTGGGCGCAGTGGCTCATGCCTGTAATCCCAACACTTTGGGAGGCTGAGGCAGGTGGATCACTTGAGGCCAGGAGTTCAAGACCAGCCTGGCCAACATGGGGAAACCCCATCTCTACTAAAAATACAAACATTAGCCAGGTGTGATCCCAGCTACTCAATATCTGAGTAGCTACTGAAGCTTGAATTGCTTGAACCCGGGAGGTGGAGGTTGCCGTGAGCTATCATGCCACTGCACTCTAACCTGAGCGACAGAACGAGACTCTGTCTCAAAAACAAACAATGAAAAAAAAAAGAAAAGAAAAGAAAAAGAAAGTGAGTTAACCTGTAATGTGAGAAACGGAAGTTGTAATTGTATGTGACTCAGATCCCAGTCATATCACTTAAAGTGCTGTTGTGGTTCCAGTGGCTTTTAAATAATATTTATTTCCACATTGGTCAGACCACATCCCTACCCTGGTTAACCCCACTTCATGAAGCAGAGCGTTTGCAGGAGGAGGATGGGAGGAGGAGAGAAGGAACCCAAAACCCTCACGTGGCTGCTCTGCTCAGCAAACAGGAAACACCATCAACTTATTTTGATACAAATCCCTATGACCCCTTTTTATTCAAGAATTCTGTCACCTTTGGGCCAAGCACAGTGGCTCAAGCCTGTAATCCCAGCACTTTGGGAGGCCAAGACGGGCGGATCACGAGGTCAGGAGATCGAGACCATCCTGGCTAACACGGTGAAACCCCGTCTCTACTAAAAAATACAAAAAACTAGCCGGGCGAGGTGGCGGGCGCCTGTAGTCCCAGCTACTCAGGAGGCTGAGGCAGGAGAATGGCGTGAACCCGGGAGGTGGAGCTTGCAGTGAGCTGAGATCTGGCCACTGCACCCCAGCCTGGGCGACAGAGCAAGACTCCGTCTCAAAAAAAAAAAAAAAAAAAAAAGAATTCTGTCACCTTTGGCTGTTTTTCTGAGGTTTCTCCATAGCACCTTATCCTGAAATTTTCTTTTTTTTTTTTCTTTTTTTTTTTCTTTGAGCGAGAGAGAGTGTCACTCTCGCCCAGGCTGGAGTGCAGTGGCATGATCTCAGCTCACTGCAACCCCTGCCTCCCAGGATCCTTGTGCCTTGCCCTCCCAAGTACCTGAGTTTACAAGCATGCACCACCATACCCAGCCAATTTTTGTATTTTTAGTAGAGATGGGGTTTCACCACGTTATCCAGGCTGGTCTGGAGCTCCTGACCTTGAGTGATCCTCCCCACCTCATCCTCTCAAAGCGATTACAGGTGTGAGCCACCATGCCCAGCCGTGCTCCTGGAATTTTCTTATAGAATCAGAGCAGACACCATTCCTAGAGGTAGAAAATTATCTCTGCAATTGGCTGTTCTGGAAGCCAGAAACAAAGGACCGGCCAGGAACCCATCTCCCCTGACAATTGTGGAGGAGGAAGTTGAAGGCTTTCAGGATCCATGATGCCAGGCAGGAGGGAGCAGCTCTGCCACACAGGGCTGGAGACCTCACCCTCGATGCTCAGCCGTCACTGCCTCGTGCTATCAAGTCGTCACATCCTTAATGGTTTAATGCCCAACCCCAGAGCTGCTTGCTCTACCTGCACTGGTTGATTCTTCTGGAAAAATAAAACTCTATAATATTTTGATCTAGGGAGCCCAAGGACCATCTTACCAGCTCTCTCAAATTACAATGCAATCCTCATCCTAACTCCACTAGATTGCCCTGGTTAATGGGGTAATTCTGTAAGAAAACACAGCAGCATCAATATTGCAGTGTCCTTTACAGAAGCGCTGAGAGTAATGCTATTGCTTTAGTTGGGGTCCTCATAGAACATGTGATACCTCATAGAATTTTCTAGGGCTTTCCAGTACCTCAATTGATATAATTCAGATCCAGCCGGGTGCGGTGGCTCACGTCTGTAATCCTAGCACTTTGGGAGGCCGAGGAGGGTGGATCACCTGAGGTCAGGAGTTCAAGACCAGCCTGGCCAATGCAGTGAAGCCCCATCTCTATTGAAAACACAAAATTGGCCGGGCGCGGTGGCTCAAGCCTGTAATCCCAGCACTTTGGGAGGCCGAGACGGGCGGATCACGAGGTCAGGAGATCGAGACCATCCTGGCTAACACGGTGAAACCCCGACTCAACAAAAGAAAACACAAAATTTAGCCAGGCGTGGTGGGGCACACCTGTAATCCCAGCTACTTGGGAGGCTGAGGCAGGAGAATTGCTTGAACTCAGGAGGTGGATGTTGCAGTGAGCTAAGATGGCACCACTGCATTCCAGCCTGGGCAACAGAGACAGAGTGAGGCTCCATCTCTCTGTCTCTCTCTCTCTCTCTCTATATATATATATATATATGTGTGTGTGTGTGTATATATATATATCTCAGATCCTCTAGTGCAAAGTCACATATCTATATGGGAGCTCCAATAAATTGGAATGCAGAGGTTAAGGGTTAATCAGTCAGCTACACCTATAGGAACTTTCTCTGTTACCAGAGATGGTGCCCATCAGGGACTGGTCCCATGGCCAGTTCCCTGTATGGGATTTTAGAAGGTGGGAACAGAACCTGGCACGGTGGCTCACGCCTGTAATCCCAGCACTTTGGGAGGCCCATTCGGGCGGATCACTTGAAGTCAAGAGTTTGAGGCCAGCCTGGCCAACATGGTGAAACCCTGTCTCTACTAAAATTACAAAAATTCGGCCGAGTGCAGTGGCTCACGCCTGTAATCCCAGCACTTTGGGAGGCCCATTTGGGCGGATCACTTGAAGTCAAGAGTTTGAGGCCAGCCTGGCTAACATGCCTGTAATCCCAGCACTTTGGGAGGCCAAGGCGGTGGATCACCTGAGGTCGGGAGTTGGAGACCAGCCTGACCAACATGGAGAAACCCCATCTCCACTAAAAATACAAAATTAGCCAGGCGTGGTGGCGCATGCCTGCAATCTCAGCTATTCAGGAGGCTGAGGCAGGAGAATCACTTGAACTCGGGAGGCGGAGGTTGTGGTGAGCTGAGATCGCGTCATTGCACTCCAGCCTGGGCAACAAAGAGTGAAACTCCATCTCAAAAAAAAAATATTAGCTGGGTGTAGTGGCACCCGTCTATAGTCCCAGCTACTTTGGAGACTGAGGCAGGAGAATCACTTGAAACTGGGAGGTGGAGGCTGCAGTGAGCCAAGATCGCGCCACTGTACTCCATCCTGGGCGACAGAGCGAGACTCCATCTCAAAACAAAAACAAAAAAAAAAAAAAAAAAAAGAAAAAGAAAAAGAAAAAGAAATCAGGCTACTAAAATAGGTAGCCAATGTGACCTTTATATGTAAGTATATTATCAGAGTCATCCTAATTTCTGCCACAAGAGGGCGTGTCAGGCTTAGTTAGGGCTTGGCTGCCACAGCGGCTCCCAAATGGTGGTCTCAGAATTCCTTTATTTTATTATTATGATTACTATTATTAGTATTATTTTGAGGCAGGTTCTCGCTCTGTTGCCCAAACTGGAGTGCAGTGGTGCAGTCATGGCTCACTGCAGCCTCAAACTCCTGGACTCACACGATCCTCCCACCTCAGCCTCCTGAGCAGCTGGACTATGCTGCATAGGCCACCACGCCGGCTAATTTTCTCATCCTTTATAGAGATGGGGGTCTCACTATGTTGCCCAGGCTGGTCCTGAACCCCTGGTCTCAAGCAGTCTTCCAACTTCAGCGTCCCAAAGTGCCGGGGTTACAGGTGTGAGCCACCACCCTCAGCCACGTTTGGATTTCTTCAGTGACACACCTGCCAGGCACAGTGGCTCACACCTGTAATCCCAGCACTTTGGGACACTGAAGTGGGAAGAGCGCTTGAGCTCAGGAGTTGGAGACCAGCCTGGGTAACGGAGCAAGACCCTGTGTCTACAAAAAAATTTTAAAATTAGCTGGACCTCATGGCGTGCACCTGTAGTCCCAGCTACTGAGGAGGCTGAGGTAAGAGGATCACTTGAGCCCAGGAGGTTGAGGCTCCAATGAGCCACGATCGCACTGCGCCACTGCACTCCAGCCTGGGTGAGAGAGTGAGACCCTGTCAAAACAAAACAAAACAAAACAAACAAACAAAAAAAGTACCGCATGTCTATGGCACATACAATGTAACGCCCCAGCTGGGTTCAGGGTAGTTCCTGGAATCAAACACATCAACATTCATGCAATGAAATGAGGGCTATTTACAGGAACGTGGAATAAATACAGAAGAGTGCCAAAATAGCCTTGTGATAGTTCGGGTCAAGTTTTGCCACCAAATAAGTTACACAACAATCTCTCCCTTTTCAGAGTTATTTGGACCTTGGAATTGTGTATGGGGAGGGGAAAGTTTGTTTTGTTTTGTTGAGAGGGAGTCTCACCCTGTCACCCAGGCTGGAGTGCAGTGGCGTGATCTCGGCTCACTGCGACCTCCACCTCCCAGGCTCAAGCGATTCTCTTGCCTCAGCCTCCTGAGTAGCTGGGACTGCAGGCATGTGCCACCACCTCCGGCTAAATGTCATATTATTAGCAGAGACAGGGTTTCACCATGTTGGCCAGGCTGGTCTCAAACTCCCGACTTCAGGTGATCCACCCGCCTCGGCCTCCCACAGTGCTGGGATTACAGGCATGAGCCACCGTGCCTGGCCAGAATTGTGGTTGATGAAGGGTGAGCCTCTCATTTCTCATAGATGAGAGGTGTCCTGCCAGGTCAAAGCTTGAATGCAATTCTACTCGCAGACATACAGAGTCAGATATCCCTTCTTTTGATGAGTTAAAAGTTTGTATTTAAGGTGAATAAGACAATATTCAGTCAAAAGTCTGTTTTTCTTTAGAGTCAACATTTTGAAATAAGAACTAAATAAGAGCATTCCTCTGTCTATGTAGACTACAGCAGCAGCCAAAGTTGAGTGATCAGCATAGATCATCTGAGATTCAAATCCCATGAGAGGGGTAGACGTGGGCCATACAATTCTCTGAAGTGTCGAACTTTCCCAATACCAGCTTCTGCCCGAAAGAGGGTGCTGTCTTCCTTTGATCCACATGTAGTTGCTTTCCCAGAAAAGTCAGAGTGTATTAAAATGCTACAGGCCGGGCACAGTGGCTCACGCCTGTAAACCAGGCACTTTTGGAGGCTGAGGCAGGTGGATCACTTGGGGTCAGGAGTTCGAGACCAGACTGGCCAACATGGTGAAACCCCATCTCTCCTTAAAAAAAAAAAAAAAAATTAGCCGGGTATGGTGGTGGGTACCTGTAATCCCAGCTACTGAGGAGGCTGAGGCAGAAGAATCACTGGAACCCAGGAGGCAGAGGTTGCAGTGAGCTGATATCGCACCACTGTAGTCCAGCCTGGGCAACAGAGCAAGACTCCATCTCTAAATAAAATCAAATCAAATCAAGTAAAATAAAATAAAATAAAATAAAATAAAATAAAATAAAATGCTGCAGCCAGGTACAGTAGCTCACACCTGGTAATCCCAGCATTTGGAAGTCTGAGGCAGGAGGATGGCTTAAACCTAGTAGCTTTGTTTATTTTCTTTGTTTAAGACAGCAGAAAAAGTTATTTGTTTATTTATATTTATTTATTTGAGAACTACAGGTGCAGACTACAGGAACGCACCACCACGCCTGGCTTTTTGTATTTTTAGTAGAGATGGGGTTGACTTCTGACCTTGTGATCTGCCTGCCTCGGCCTCCCAGAGTGCTGGGATTACAGGCATGGGCCACCACGCCCAGCCTAGTTTATTTATTTATTTATTTTGAGACAGAGTCTCACTCTGTCACCAGGCTGGAGTAAAGTGGCATGATCTCAGCTCACTGCAACCTTCGCCTCCAAGGTTCAAGCAATTCTCTGGCCTCAGCCTCTCGAGTAGCTGGGACTACAGGCATGCACCACCATGCCTGGCTCATTTTTTATTCTTTTTCTTCTCATGCTTGTTTCCTATCAGCTAATTTTTGCATTTTTTGTAGAGACAGGGTTTTACCATGTTGCCCAGTCTGGTCTCAAACTCCTGGGCCCAAGCCATCCACCTGTTTCAGCCTCTCGAAGTGCTGGGATGACAGGTGTAAGCCATCAGGCCCAGCCAGAGCCTAGAAGTTTAAGTCTAGCCTTGGCAACATAGTGAGACCACATCTCTACCAAAAAAAAAAAAAAAAAAAATTTAAATTAGTTTGGCATGATGGCCTGCATCTGTGGCCCCAGCTACTCAGGAGGCTGAAGCAGGTGGATTGCTCGAGCCCAGGAAGTTGAAGCTGCAGTGAGCCATGATCACACCACTGCACTCCAGCCTGAGCAACGGAGGGAGAAACCATCTCAAAAAAAAAATTGGTGTAAGATTCTTGCTGTTTCTATGTAAGATGGCCTGCCATGATTGTTAACAGATTCTTCCTGTACCAGAGGACTTGAACAGGATACAGGAAACCCCTCCTTGCCAGAGCTATGCAGTGCATCGCATGATGCCTGGAGTCCCTGGCTTCAGCCACTAATTATGGGAAGCTCCATAAGTTTGCAAATGCCTCCCAGCTTCCGAGCGCTACTCACTGAGCCCTGAGAAAGGTGCCTGCAGGAGAGGTGGGGGTGCAGAGCCCTGGGAGGGGCCCTTTGGCCACCCAGAGTCTGGAGAGAGTTTCTCCTCCTGGGAGATGCTGAGGCCACCAGCAGGGGACTAGGACCACAGTCTCCGTCACACCACCGTCCAGGGCAGTCACCTGCATCAGCATCAAGTAGACATCAGCATCTGCACAGGGAACCATGATATATACGAGACCTTCGCATACATGCATGTGATGACTGTAAACATGAGTTCAGCATTCAAGGTTTTTTTGTTTGGTTGGTTGGTTGGTTGGTTTTTGAGACGGAGTCTTGCTCTTGTCACCCAGGCTAGAGTGCAGTGGCACAATCTCGGCTCACTGCAGCCTCCGCCTCCCGAGTTCAAGTGATTCTCCTGCCTCAGACTCCTGAGTAGCTGGGATTACAGGTGCACACCACCACGCCCAGCTAATTTTTGTATTTTTAGTAGAGACGAGGTTTCACCATGTTGGCCAGGCTGGTCTCGAACTCCTGACCTCATGATCCGCCCACCGCGACCTCCCAAAGTGCTGGGATTACAGGTGTGAGCCCACACCCGGCCCAGCACTCATGTTTTATTAATGGCAGTTGCTCTTCTTTAATGACTCCCAGTGTGTACAGGAGTCAGTATCCGTCACTATTGGCACCAAGATGCGTCCACGTGCTGTCATCAGCAACCGTGCTACTATCAAGGCACGCCTAAGGCTAAGACACAGATCTTAACACGATGGCATGTACTGACATGTGTAGTTGTCAGAATTCACATGGGTGGATACTGACTTGTGTGTTGATGGCAGCTAGTGACATGACACCTGCCTGCGTGCCATTGACACGTGCATGGGCATATATAGATGTGGGCACACACACCTTCGCTGGGTGTGAAAGCACCCGTCTGAGCCCCATCCATCCACCCTCCAGGCTGGAGCCCCTCAACGGGCTGAGGCAGTTCTGATTAAGTTGTGTACCTGTAGCTGGCAGAGAACAGATGCATCGTAAATGCTTGAATGAGGCCACGCTCGGTGACTCACGCCTGTAATCCCAGCACTTTGGGAGGCCGAGGCGGGCGGATCACCTGAGGTCAGGAGTTGGAGACCAGCCTGCCCAACATAGTGAAATCCCATCTCTACTAAAAATTCAAAAATTAGCTGGTCATGATGATGGGTACCTGTAATCCCAGCTACTTGGGAGGCTGAGGCAGGAGAATTGCTTGAAGCCGGGAGGCAGAGGTTGCATTGAGCTGAGATAGGGCCATTGCACTCCAGCCTGGGCAACAAGAGCGAAACTTCATCTCTAAATAAATAAATAAATGCTAGAATGAGGCTGTGTTCAGTGTCTCACACCTGTAATCCCAGCACTTTGGGAGGCCAGGGTGGGAAGATTACTTAAGTCTGGAAGTTTGAGGCCAGCCTGGGCAACATAGTGAGATCTCTTCTCTAATTAAAAAAAAAAAAAATTAGGCCGGGCGCGGTGGCTCACGCCTGTAATCCCAGCACTTTGGGAGGCCGAGGCAGGCGGATCACAAGGTCAGGAGATAGAGACAACAGTAAAACCCTGTCTCTACTGAAAATACAAAAAATTACCCGGGCGCGGTGGCGGGCGCCTGTAGTCCCAGCTACTCAGGAGGCTGAGGCAGGAGAATGGCGTGAACCTGGGAGGCGGAGCTTACAGTAAGCCGAGATCGCGCCACTGCACTCCAGCCTGGGGCACAGAGCAAGACTCCGTCTCAAAAAAAAAAAAAAAATTAAATGCTTGAATGAATGAATAAATGGCAACAAATACTTTGAACAGACCAGGGCCAGGCACTGTGATAAGCACTCACATGCCTGATCTCATTAATCCCTACCACAGTCTGTATAGGTAAGAACTAATGATCCCACTATACAGATGGGAAAACCTGAGTCATAAAGACAGGATGTAGCTTTCCCAAAGCCATATGCCGTGTAAGTGACAGAGCCTGGATTTGACTCAGGTCTCTCAAACTCAAAAACTAATGTTCTTAATCACCACCCCATCCTCGTTATGATGGGACAACCCTCTCTTCCAATTCCTGGGACACACCACCAAACTCCTTCCAGTGCAGGCATTCAGCAAGCTACAAGAAGGTAAGGCAGACTTTCATCATCAAAACAGAGGAGAAAAGAGAGAGAAACTTTAAACCCAACGAAGCTCAGAAGTTCTGTATCAGGGTTGGGTGAGGTGACTCACGCCAGTCATTCCAACACTTTGGAGAACCAAGGTGGGAGGACTGCTTGGGGCCAGGAGTTCAAGACCATCCTGGGCAAGATACCGAGACCTCGTCTCTACAAAATAAAAATTTAAAAATTAGCCAGGTCCAGTGGCATGCACTTGTAGTCCTACCTATGTGGGAGGCTGAGGTGGGAGAATCACCTGAGCCTGGGCAGGGAAGGCTGCAGTGAGCCATGATCACACCACTGCACTCCAGCCTGGGCAACAGAGTGAGATGCTGTCTCAACATAATAATAATAATTATTATTATAAAGAGCTACCTGAAAAAAATAAAAATAAAAAATTGAGTTCCACAATCACACTCACCACATTATAGGTGCTCAGTAGCCACATGGACAATTTAGATACAGGTCATTTCCATCATCATAAAAAGTTCTACTGGACAGCACAGTCTAGCATGGGTGTCCAACCCTTTAAATGCAAGGACTCTTTTGCTTATCTTTTGTTTATTTGTTTGTTTTTTGAAACGGGGTCTTACTCTGTGGCCCAGGCTGGAGTGCAGTGGCATGATCTTGTCTCACTGCAACCTCCGCCTCCTGGGTTCAAGAGTCTCTCCTGCCTCAGCCTCCTGAGTAGCTGCGACTATAGGCATTCGCCACCACGCCCGGCTAATTTTTGCATTTTTAGTAGAGAAAGGGTTTCTCCATCTTGGTCAGGCTGGTCTCAAACTCTTGGTCTCAAGTGATACGCCCACCTCCTTTTTTGCTTATCTGTGATAGTAGAGATCACAAAAATTAGACACAGACCTTTTTTTTCTTTTGAGACAGAGTCTTGCTCTGTCGCCAGGCTGAAGTGCAGTGCCGCGATCTCGGCTCAATGCAACCTCCACCTCCCGGGTTCAAGCAATTCCCTGCCTCAACCTCCTAAGTAGCTGGGACTACAGGTGCGTGCCACCATGCCTGGCTAATTTTTTGTATTTTAGTAGAGACAGAGTTTCACCATGTTGGCCAAGATGGTCTCCATCTCCTGACCTCAGGTGATCTGCCTGCCTCAGCCTCCCAAAGTCCTGGGATTACAGGCATGAGCCACTCTGCCCAGCCATGGACCTTAGACCTTTTTTTTTTTTTTTTTTTTTTTTTAAAAGCTATCACCTATCGTTAGTGTTAGTGAGATCCAAGACAATTCTTCTGATTCCAGTGTGGCTCAGGGAAGCCAAAAGTTTGGACACCCGGGATAGTCTACTCCAGTCTATATATGATTGATTCTTCTTTATGGCATTGTTTAACATATTCCTCTGTTCCCTGCCTTTCCTGTACACCAGTAGTTACACGTGGAAGCCAGATAAATTCAGGTTCAATTATTTTGGTGAAAATACTTCCTAGGTCTGTGTCCTTCCACCAGGAGACACATCAGGTCTCGTCTTTATTGTGTGAGACTCACATCCTATTGGCCACAGGAAGTCACATGACCAACCCTGACATCAGTGGGTCAAGGAATGTATTTGACATACTCAAGAGGACCTGTAAAGTCACATGGTACAGTCATGGATGTATAATTCTATAACAAGGAGGAAGTGGAGATTTGGAAACAATAATTCAAGCTACCACGAGGGCGTGTTTGTTTGTTTGTTTGTTTGTTTGTTTTAATCAAATGCACTTTTGAGAAATGCCTTGGCCAAGCGTAGTGGCTCACGCTTATAATCCCAGCACTTTGGTGGGGCTAAGGCAGGCGGATCACCTGACGACAGGAGTTCAAGACCAGCCTGACCAACATGGAGAAACCCCATCTCTACTAAAACTACAAAATTAGCCGGGCATGGTGGGACATATCTGTAATCCCAGCTACTCGGGAGGTTGAGGTAGGAGAATCGCTTGAATCCAGGAGGCAGAGGTTGCAGTGAGCCGAGATCACACCACTGCACTCCAACCTGGGTAACAAGAGTGAAACTCCGTCTCAAAAAAAAAAATGAAATGACGTATGCCTGTAATCCTAGCACTTTGGGAGGCTGAGGTGGGAGGATCGCTTGAGCCCAGGAGGTCCAGACCAGCCTGGGCAACATGGCAAGACCCTGTCTCTACAAATAATTTTAAAAATTATCTGAGTGTGGTAGTCTGTGCCTGTGGTCCCAGCTACTCAGGAAGCTTAGGCAGGAGGATCACTTGAGCCCAGGTCAAGGCTGCAGTGAGCTGTGTTCATGCTACTGTACTCCAGCCTGGGCAACAGAGCAAGATCCTCTCTCAAAAGAAGGAAATAGGCCAGGTGCGGTGGCTCACACCTGTAATCCCAGCACTTTGGGAGGCCGAGGTAGGCAGATCTTCTGAGGTCAGGAGTTCGAGACCATCCTGACTAACATGGTAAAACCCTGTCTCTACTAAAAATACAGAAATTAGCTGGACATGGTGGCACATGCCTGTAATCCCAGCTACTCGGGAGGCTGAGGGATGAGAATCACTTGAACCCGGGAGGCAGAGGTTGTAGTGATCTGAGTGACTTGACTTGTAGTGAACAGAGATCGTGCCATTGCACTCTAGACTGGGCAACAGAGTGAGACACCATCTCAAAAAAAAAAAAAGGGAAACAAAAGAAGGAAGGAGGAAGGAAAAGAAAGGAAGGGAAGGGGAAGGAAGAGAGACAGAGAGAGAAGGAGGAAGGAAGAAACGAAGGAAGGAAGGAAGGAAGGAAGGAAGGAAGGGAGGGAGGGAACTCTATGAGTCACAGAGCGGTTAAGTAATTTGTTCAAGGTTATGCAGCTGGTAAATGATGGGATTAGAATGCAGGCAGCCTGGCTCCAGAGCCCAGGATCCCAACTACTACAATACAGGAAAACATTGGAGCCCACTTAATGGGGCTGCTGTGACATTCCAATGTGAAGAGGAATGCAAAGGACTTAGGACAGCGCTTGGCACCGGACTTGTGCATCATGCTTGGAACTGGTGCTGTTTATTTCCATCACCTGATTCCGGGTTGGCCTTGGCTTGAGTTTGGAGGGATTTTCTGCCCCTGGCAGTGTTCCAGGGGTAGCAGCTGGACTTTTTAAATCCAAGGACCTTATTAGGAGTCAGAGTTGGGCAAGGGGAGACTGGAGATAAAATCCAGTCACAAGAGGTAGCTATGAATAGGTCAGAAGCAATTCTCCCCAGCCTTGAGCAGTAGGGAGGATGAGTCAACAGTAGTGAACTCACCCTTCCTCCTTGTTATAGAGTTATACATCCATGACTGTACCATGAGACTTTACAGGTCCTCTTGAGTATGTCAAATACATTCCCTGACCCACTGAGGTCAGGGTTGGTCATGCGACTTCCTGTGGCCAATAGGATGTGAGTCACACACAATAAAGACAACCAGACCTGATTGTAAGTAGAATATCCATGAAGATGTGCAGGAGACCGTGGCCAGCGACATTGGCTTACCAGAATTGGGTTCGTGCACAGTTCTGAGTTTTTGTTGCTGAATCTTCTTTCCCTGTCAATAAGACAAGCATGTATTCCCTAGTATCCCAAGGCCTATGACTTCCACCTCCAGGCTTCTGCTCATAGGTGGAGCTCACCTGGGCCCTGTGGCTGGAACATCTACTTATGACCTTTCCATGTGGCTGCTTGGGCTTCCTCAAATCATGGCAGCTAGGTCCCAGGGGATACAGGACCTAGCTAGATATGGTGCTTCATAGCTAGATACGGTGCTATGAAGAGTGTGGCAGATGACATTTCCTGGAAATGGTCACAGTAATATTTTGAGCCTCACATGCTCTCCCTTGTGGTAGCTTGCCCCTCCCATCAAAAGGCAGAGTATTTTCCTCTTCTTGAAGGTGGGCAGAACTTTGTGATTGCCTTGACAGAGGGGAAAAAAAGGGTGGGGCGGGGGGGGGGCAGAAGTGACACTGCATGCCTGCGTGACTTCCAAGGCTAAGTCATAAAAGCAGACACAGCTTCTGCTTGTCCTTTCCCTTCCCTTCCCTTCTCTCTCTTGTCCTCCCTCTCCCTACCCACTCCCCACCACTGGCCTCTGGGACCTAGCTGCCATGATGTGAGGAAGCCCAAGCAGCCACATGGAAAGGTCACAAGTAGATGTTCCAGTCACAGGGCCCAGGTGAAGTCCCAGCTGATAGGCAGCATCAACTTCCAGACAGGTGAGTGAGAAAGCTTCAGATCATTCCAGTCCACAGCCTTTTAAGCCACCCCAAGGGGTGTCAGGTGCAGCAAAGATGAGCCATTCCTGCTGAACCCTGCCCAGACTGCAGATCCATGAGCAAAGCAAATCTTTTCATTGGAGTGGTTCGTAAACTAGGGAACTTCCAGCTCTTTCCTAGTTGAAGACTTTTCCCTTCATTAAAACCTAACTCAGGCCTGGCACAGTGGCTCATGCCTGTAATCCCAGCACTTTGGGAGGCCAAGGCAGTTGGATCACTTGAGGTCAGGAGTTAGAGACCAGCCTGGCCAACATGGTAAAACCCCGTCTCTATGATAAATACAAAAAAATTAGCCAGGTGTGATGGCGCACACCTGCAGTCCCAGCTACTCTAGAGACTGAGACAGGAGAATCGCTTGAACCGGGGAGGTGGAAGTTTCAGTGGGCCAAGACTGCACCACAGCACTCCAGCCTGGGCAACAGAGTGAGACTCTGTCAGAAAAAACAAACAAACAAACAAACAAAAAACTCCTAACTCAGATGTTGCTTTCTTGCTTAAAAGCCTCCCATGTTCCCATCTCCTTCAGAGTAAAAGCCAAAGTCTACACTTAATCTAAAAGATCCTTCCTATATGATCCCCCCATACCATGGTTTCCTGTCAATATTGACTCTCTGACCTCTTATCCCACTATACCCATCCACCCCTCTGCTCCAGCCACCCTGGCCTCCTTGTTGATTCTTAAACTTACCAAGCAAGTCCCACCTCAGTGCCTTTGCACTTGCTGTTCTCCGAGCTCAGAAGGCTCTTCCTCCAGAACTCTATATAGCTCCCACCTCATGTTCAGGTCTTTGCTCAAATGTCACCCTCTCAATAAGTCCTTCCATGACCACACTATTTAAAATTACAACTCCCCTTCCCTCCCCAAAAAATATATCACTTCCCATCCTTATTCCCTGGTTTCCATTTCTGCAGAGCACTTAGCATAATCTAATGAATTGCATATTTCACTTATGTTTCTTGTGTATATTCTGTCTGCCCAACTAGAGTGTAAGTTCCATGAGGGCAGGTGAGGGAACTCTGTCTTGGTCACTGCTGTATCCCCAGTGTCTACAACAGTGTCAGGCATATGTTCACCACTCTGTGAATACTTGTTGGTATAAATGGAAGGAATGAATGGATTAATGGGTGCATATATTGTTGGAAGAATAGATCCAAGGGAAAGGAAAGAGAAGGGTGACAGGAAAAGAGCCCAACTCACCTTAAAAACATGAAGGCTTCCGGCCGGGCGCGGTGGCTCAAGCCTGTAATCCCAGCACTTTGGGAGGCCGAGACAGGCGGATCACGAGGTCGGGAGATCGAGACCATCCTGGCTAACACGGTGAAACCCCGTCTCTACTAAAAATACAAAAACTAATGGGCGAGGTGGCAGGCGCCTGTAGTCCCAGCTACTCGGGGAGGCTGAGGGGCAGGAGAATGGCGTGAACCCGGAGGCTTGCAGTGAGCTGAGATCCGACCACTGCACTCCAGCCTGGGCGACAAATGAGACTCCGTCTCAAAAAAAAAAAGCTCTAAAAAACCATGGAGGCATCCATTTGCCAAAGGCAGAAGACATTTAAAAAAAAAAAAAAAAATCTTATCTCCACAACCAAATAATCAACCAACTAATCAATCACTCTTCAAACCGTGTCCCTCTTGCCTCCTAAACATTTCTTGTTTCTTCCAACATTTCATTATGAGCAATTTCAAGCATGCAGAAAAGTTGAAGAATTTTACAATGAACTCCCTTATCCCAATCACCTAGACCCCACTCTTAATATTTTACTGTATTTGCTCAATCATATTTCTATACATTTATCCATCCCTCCATCCATCCATCCCTCCATCCTTCCATCCACCCATTACTCCATCCACCATTCATTACTCCATCCATTCATCCCTCCATCCATCCATTACACCATCCATCCATTACACCATCCATTCACCCACCCACCCACCCATCCACCCATCCTTCCATCCATTACACCATCCATCCATCCATCTATTACTCCAGCTTAGTTTTTTTGTTTGCTTGTTTGTTTGTTTTTTAGACGGAGTCTCACTCTGTCACCAGGCTGGAGTGCAGTGGCACGATCTAGGCTCACTGCAACCTCTGCCTCCCAGGATCAAGCCATTCTCCTCCCTCAGCCTCCCAAGTATCTGGGATTACAGGCGCAGGCCACCGCGCCTGGCTAATTTTTGTATTTTTAGTAGAGACGGGGTTTCACCATGTTGGCCAGGATGGTCTTGATCTCCTGACCTCGTGATCTGCCCGCCTTGGACTCCCAAAGTGCTGGGATTACAGGCGTGAGCCACCGTGCCTGGCCCACTCCAGCTTAGTTTTGATGCAGTTCAATGAAAGTTGCAGACACCAGTACCCTGTCTCATAAGTCCTTCAGAGTGTCTATCAGTATTTGTTTACCATTCTTTATTTTCTATTTTGAAGTAAAGTTTATATACAAGATGAGCATATCTGAAGTGTGCCATTCACTAAGTTTTGACAAATTTATATACCGGTGTAACCCAAATTTCTGTCAAGATAAAGAAGGACTCCCCTGATGTTTTTCCCACTTGTACATTAGCCTTACTTGTTCTGGAACTTCATTTAAATGAAATTGCATAATACATTCTTTTCTGTGTCTAGCTTCTTTCACTCATCATAAGGTTTTCGAGAGTCATCCATGATGTATGTGTATCAATAGTTCATTATTTTTTTTTCTTGCTGATAGTATTCACTGCATGGGCATACCACAATTTGCTTATCCATTCTACTAATGATGAACCTCAATATCTCTTCAGTCTATCCCCTTTCCTTCATCTCCATGGCCCCTTCCCTGGCCCAGGCATCTCTTATTTACACCCAGGTCACCACCCCAGCCCAGCCTCCTTCTTGTTCTCTGATCTCTAATATCACTCCCTCTCATTCACCTTCCAGAGGAATTTGTTTTGTTTTGTTTTGTTTTTTAATACAGGGTTTCTGTCACCCAGGCTGGAGCATATGGCAGGATCATAGCTCACTGCAGCCTCAACTTCCTGGGTTCAATCAATCCTCCTTCCTCAGCCTCCTGAGTAGCTAAGACTACAGGTGCATGCCACCATGCCCAGTTAACTTTTAAATTTTTTTCAGAGATGGGCTCTCACTATGTTGCTCAGGCTTGTCTCAAACTCCTGGCCTCAAGCAATCCTCCTGCCTTGGCCTCCCAAACCTGGAATTACAGGTGTGAACGACCACATCCAGCTCCCAGAGGAATCCTTAGTGTTGTGTTCTGTCCTGCTCAAAACTCTGCCATGGCTCCCCAGTGCTCCCTGGGGAATGCCCGAGATTCTCTAACGGCTTTCAGACTTGGTGTGATCTCATTCCCATGCACCCCTCCACCAACACTTCCCATCTCCTCTCTTTATACTCCAGGCTGCAACCACAGTCTACCTGTCAGTTCCCTCAATGTACCAAGCTCTCTTTTGCCTCCACACTGTTATATTCTCTTCCCTTTGCCTACAGTACTTTCCCCCCAGCCCTTTCATTCATGTATTTATTTATTTTAGAGATGAGGTCTCACTCTGTTGTCCAGACTAGAGTGCAGTGGTACAATCATAGCTCACTGCAGCCTCCAGCTCCTGGGCTTGAGCAATCCTCCCGTCTCAGCCTCCCAAGTAACTGGGACTATAGGCGCACATCACCATGCCTGGCAAAGTTAAAAAAAAATTAAGAGATGGAGGCTAGGTGCAGTGGCTCATGCCTCTAATCCCAGAGGCATGAGATGGGAGGCTTTGGGAGACCGAGACGGGCAAATCACCTAAGGTCTGGATTTTGAGACCAGTCTGGCCAACATAGTGAAACCCTGTCTCTACTAAAAAGACAAAAATTAGCCGGGTGTGGTGGCAGGTGCCTGTAATCCCAGCTACTCAGGAGGCTGAGGCAGGAGAATTGCTTGAACCTGGGAGGCAGAGGTTGCAGTGAGCCAAGATCACGCCAGTGAACACCAGCCTAGGCGACAAGATTGACACTCAGTCTCAAAAAATAAATAAACACATACATAAATAAAATAAAAATTAAGAGATGGGATCTTGCTATGTTGCCCAGGCTGGTCTCAAACTCCTAGCCTCAAACAATCCTCCCCGCTTAGCCTCCTGAGTCATTGGGATTACAGGTGAGAGCCACTGCACTCGGCTGTACCAAACCCTCTCTCTTCTTGCCTCACTGTTATTCCTCCTCAAGTCTGCATCCAAACGTCCCTTCCACAATAAACCTTTCTGACAACCCTGACAGGAGGGTGAGGCACTGCAACCAAGCTCCCACAGTTCCTGGCAGCTCAGACCACTCTACATTTTAACATTAAAAGGTCCTAAATTCCCCCTTAACTTCGGTTCCAGGTACAAAACTTGTCTCTTCAGACAAACAAGAACACATCCTTTAGCAAAAATTGGAAACCATTTCAACAGACACATTTCCCTTATTGCCTTAGCTGCTGGGAACCTCCGAGTGAAGTTTAACGCTATCCTACATCATAGAGAGACACCTGTTGCATCTCTATATATAAAGTGTTAGTTCTTTTTTAATGTTTGTTGAACTAGTGCCAGCTTTTCTTGGGCACTGTAAATCCCTCCGATTGGCTCTCTGCTACGACTCCCTCATGCCAAAATCAATGAGTTCTTCTCTTCCACTCAATCTATCATCCAACGACTGCCCCCTCCAAACTCTTCCAACACACTCACTGGAACTCTTGATGCCTTGTTAACAATCACGCCTCTTCCTCGGTTTGTCCCTTGAACATTTCTTCTACTCCGTGTCTTTACCTAAACCCTGACAAGCTCTAAGAGCATTGGTTCCTCTGCAGCCCCTTCTACTATTTATTTACTAAGAGACAGAGTCTCACTCTGTCACTCAGGCTGGAGTGCAATGGCACGATCTCAGCTCACTGCAACCTCTGCCTCCTGGCTTCAAGCGATTCTCCTGCCTCAGCCTCCCGAGTAGCTGGGATTACAAGGGTGTGCCACCACGCCCGGCTCATTTTTGTATTTTTAGTAGAGACGGAGTTTCACCATGTTGGCCAGGCTGGTCTCCAACTCCTGACCTCAGGTGATCTGCCCACCTCAGCCTCCCAAAGTACTGGGATTACAGGCATGAGCCACCATGGTCGGCCCCCCTTTATAATTCAGACTGCTCCTTTTCTAACATCCCACATGCCTCCATACTGAGGGTTGAGAGTTAGTTTCTCTATATATCAAGATTCTCTTGGGAGCAAGCATCTAAAATCCATTCAAACTAATCTAAGCACAAAGCAAAAAAGGCAATAGTGAATGAAGCAATATTTAACAAGAGCAACAGAAAAAAAAAAAAAAAAAAAAAAAAGCCCATCGTGGGTTTCATTTGAAAATCCAAGAATTAAACTGGAGTTCAGGTATGGCTGGATCCAGGCACTCAAGTACTGGGGTCAAAACTGCCTTTCACAGTCGCTCATTTCTGCACAATCTCTTTTGCACTGAACCTCATCTCATAAAGCCTCTCTTCTCTTTGTGGCAGTGTGAGCCCCATCTGCTCCATCTGCTCCATCTGCTCGGCAATTCCAGCAGAAATAGAAAAACCTGTTTCCTGATGGTTGCAGCAAATGTCTCAGGGTTGATTCTCATTGGGCTAAATTAGGTAACGTGCCTTCTCTGAACCAATCACTGTGGCCAGGGAAGCAGACTCAACTGATTAGCCAGGTCTGGATCCTGTGTCCATCCCTGGAGCTGGTGAGGGCGGAGCAGTGGCTAAACCCTATTCAAATTAAATAGATGAAGAGGAGAGAGAAGTGGTTTCCCAAAAGAAAACAGAGTGGGGTACTGGGGTGAGCCGGGGAGCTGTGTGGATTCCTGGAGGAAGAGTGTTCTAAGCTGTGGGAACAACAGCAAGTGCAAAGGCCCTCAGGTGAGCAACTTGCCTGGCAAGTTCAAGGTTCAACAAGGCCACTTCTGCTATAGTATCCTCTTCCCTGCCAACCAAATGCAGAATAGTGGTCCAACACACACACACACACAGTTCCTTATCCAACTGTAATTCTTTCATTATTGCTAGGTAACTTTGTACCTCTCCCTTCATAGTTGACTAAACAACAACAACAACAAAAAACTATTTCTCGGCTCTTTTTAAAGTAGGTGTGATTGAATTAAAACATATTTACTTGACATAAGCTTAATTATTCATCAGTGGGGACCTGAAAAGGGAGTCAGAAAGGCCAAGAGGTTAGGGTGGAGTAGAGGGGGTGGGGGAAGGTAAGCTGGGGTGCAGAGGGTGCAGACTGGAGGAACGGGGGCGAGGTGGGGTATGGGACAGGGGCGGCAGGGAGGAACTGGGGAGTGACAGGGAAGGGTAGGTGCCAGAGGGCCAGGGATTGTGTAACTGGGGTGGGGTTGGGAGTTGGAGGGTGGGGAGGGGAAGTAGGGTACTCTGTGAATACCTTAGAAGGGATAGAGGAGGCTAGGGGGTTGAAAGGGGTGGAATTGGGAGGTCGGAAGGGCCCAACTGGGGTTAGGAAATGGAAAGGTGAGAGGAGGTGGGGGTTAGAGGCTGGGGACTGGGGTGCAGAGAGCAGAGTGAACTGGGTGAGTTCAGAAGAGTACTGGCGTTGGCACTTTAGAGGTTGGGCCAGAGAAGGCGCGGCCAGCCGACGGTGCGGGCTCCACTGCCTAGGAAGTCCGCGGCGAGAGGCGTGGTTGGGGGGTGTGTATTACACGGTATCACCCCCTTTGCCTTTCCAAGTCTTCTCCCCTGGTTCCGCCTCCTTTTCAGGAGTGACATACCCTTCGCCCAATCAAAGCTGCGGGCCTGGCGCGGCACAGCCAACCGCACGGCGTGGGGAGGAGCTGGGGAGGGGGCTCGCAAGGCCAGGGGAGGGGGCTAGGGGCCTCCGAGGGCTCCGGAGCAGCGACCTGCGAGCCATGGCGCTGGGGCTGCAGCGCGCAAGGTACTGAAGTTCGGGGGCAGGAGTTCTGGGAATTGGGGGGCTCTCCTCCTGGAGACCCCTGAGCTGGATTGTGGGGAGGCGGTTCGCGGGTGCGAAACAAGAACGCCCCGGGACGCGCAGATGGAGGCACATCCCCGCCGCACTCTCCACCCTTAGAGACTGCAGGGGTGGGGGATTCCCTATGTCTCTGGCTGCCCCGCCCCTCTGGCCAAGAGCGGCTTCGGGGTCCCCGATTTTTCGTTACCCAAGGCTCGCTTACCCTTCTGGTTGGGGGTGGAACTTGGGATTCCTGATAAATTAGGGGTGATTGCATTTGAGCAGTCCCCAGGCGGGAGGTATTCTCCCGCCACATATTGATCCCTCTGGCCTCTGAACTCCCCAAATTGAGGGTGTTCTTTTCCACCAGGTCCCTGGGATCCTAGGCGATATGGGATACCCCTAAATTGAGCCTTCCCACATATAGGGAGTCCCTTGGAATGGCATTCTTCTCCTGAGTTCAAGAGAGGAGAGATCTCCTCTGATAGTACCCTTCCTGACACAGTCTCCTAAATGTTGGGTTTCCCTAGAAATGGGCAGAGGGGAACCCCTTTCAGAAGCCGTCTGGGACCCTTCCTAAGAGACTTTTTGTATCCTTTCAAAAGCCAGAGTCACTCCCTTAAATAACAGGGAAACAAGCTGGACCCACGTCCCAAAGTCCAGCCCCTCATCTCACCCCTCCACCCCCATCCTGAGGGACAGGGGAGCCTCATTCAAGCTTTATTTTGGGGAGATTCCATGGCGGGGTGCTGTGAGCCTGCAGGCTGTGATGGGAGCGCCCCCTGCCGCAGTGCTCAGCTGGGGTCTTCCCGGGCAGAGGGTGGGTTTCTGGGTTCACCTCCCAGCAGGTGCAGCTCTGCTGGAACACAAGGAACCTGTGCCCTGGGGCCGCTGCCATGGGGTCTTATCTGGCCATGTTCTCATGGGACTCCGGAAAATGTTCTAGGTCCTCAGCTTTCCCTGTCCAATGTGAGGCACCCAGTAAGCCTCACCCCCTTCCCTCCTCCCTGGTTTCTCAGGCCTGATTGGATCCGTGCACACCCCATGTTTCTAACCCCCCCATCCTCTCCCCCCTCCCCCACTCTATTCCAGGCCCTGGCTCTGGGCCTACCAGGGAACTCCATCCCACCCTTTTTGGGCCAGCTGTCGTCCCGCCCTTCTCAGCGCCCCCTCCTGGCTGGGTGGGGGCCCCTCTTGGCTGAGCTGGGGTGCCCCCCTCCCCACCCAAGGCCGGCCCTTTCCTGTGGAGTCATCTCACCGCCGCGCGCCACCCACTCGTAACTCGCACCCGGGTCCTGGCTGCGCTGCGTCCCCTCCTGCATCCCCTGGATGGCCCTTCAGCCAAAGGGGGCCTGGGCGATGGTGAGTGGGCCCCCCAAACCCCTTTTCCCCCTTCCCTTCCTCTAGCTGGGGCTGGCTGCCATCCCACTGTGGGCAAGGATGCTCTTGGGAAGCCCCTGGTGGGTACAGCTTGCAGCCCAGAGTGTCTAGTGAGGTACAAGGTTCCTGGAGAAGATAGGATTTTGGGGACCGGCACCCCACCAGATTACCATGTCCTTGGGAACAAGCAGAGTCAGGGGACAGAGAGACTCCCACAGACCCTCATGCCAAGTCCCTTTGCAAACCCAAACCCTGCGTCTGGTCTGTCAGGACAGCTCTGGGCAGTGCCAAGAGGCATCCTTGCCCAGCTACAACCTAAGCCCCCACCCACCAAATCCTCTGTGCTTTTCGTAAGACCCCCCAGTACCCAGCTGAGTGTCAGAAGAGAAAAGCCCAGAAGTAGCCCTGAATGTGGAGCAGGGACTCCCTGCTTTTATTACGCCTTCCTCACGGGTGGCAAGTTCTTCAGGGCAGGGAAGAGGTGAATTTCTCTCCTTCCTGGTTGGAGGGGGGCACTGGGCCCCAACCCCCATTCTCAGGCCTCACCCTGAGCCCTCCAGGCCCTTGCCCCACCCCCTGTTCTTGGCTGGAACATGGAGGAAGGGTGGCAGGGTTCCAGCTGCACGTCCCAAGCTGGGCAGAGTGCCAGGGGGCTGGACCAGGGCTGGGCATGGGGCCAGCTGGGGCGATCTGGAGGCAGCAGGGGTGTGACGGGGGAAGGGACCGAGGCTGCTAGGCAAAAGAGGGGCAGGGCAGGGGCCCCTTGGGCGGTGGGCACACCTGCCAAGAGCACAGGCCCCAAAGTCAGGGTTCAAATCCCTTC
This sequence comes from Papio anubis, assembly GCF_008728515.1. Classification (NCBI taxonomy): domain Eukaryota; kingdom Metazoa; phylum Chordata; class Mammalia; order Primates; family Cercopithecidae; genus Papio; species Papio anubis. The sequence continues at coordinate 2,284,000 of NC_044995.1, read as the reverse complement.
TCACCCACTTCCTGGTGGTGTGGACTTGTGTCAGTGACTGCTGCTCTGAGCCTCAGTTTCAGGTCCTGGAAATACGGGGAGGCCGGGCGCAGTGGCTCAGGCCTGTTATTCCAGCACTTTGGGAGGCTGAGGTGGGCAGATTGCTTGAGTTCGAGGCGGGCCTGGGCAATATGGCAAAATCTCATCTATACTAGAAATACGCAGATCAGCCAGGCATGGTGGTGAGTGTCTGTAGTCCCAGCTACTCAGGAGGCTGAGGTGGGAGAATGGCTTGAGCCTGAGAAGCAGAGGTTGTAGTGAGCCAAGATCAGGCCACTGCACTCCAGCCTGGACAATAGAGCCCGACCTTGTCTCAAAAAAAAAAAAAAAAAAAAAAAAAAATCAAAGAAAACTGGGGATCACACTCCCTTTCCACCATCCCAGATCAAGATGAGGAGCCAGTAGTGAGGCAGCAGATGGTCGGGGACAGCACACCCAATAGGTGTGCCACAAAGTGAGTTCAAGTCAGAGTAGACAGACCTGGTTTGAATCCTGGCTCTGCTACTAAAAGCCGTGTGGCTTCAGGCAAGTTTCATCACCTCTTTGGGCTTCCTTCCTCATCTGGAAAATGGGGAAAGTCATTGCAGGAACATGGTCAGATTCACTGAGAAGTGGTTGAACATAGTTCAGTGTCGATGGAGGGCGCTAGGTTACTTGGGCTGGGGATACCATTGCTCCGACTCTCGGTTTCTGCCTCTTTGAAGGAGAAATCACTTCTCCTGCTCAGTAGGGTTGTAGAAAGGACTTAATGGGGTCTCTAGCTCCGTGAGCGTTCAACACACCAATGCTATCATTATTACAGTATCACTGTTATTCAGTCCTCCTTTTAAGATGCTTGCGTAAAAACCATGTAGGTAATTGCATGCACATACCACACTATGGGGAGGGTAACCCACAGGTTACTCTAAAGCCCAAGAAGCTCCTAAGCCCATGCTTTCCACCTCTGACATGCACAGAGGGAGAATAGTAAGTCTAACCTTGGCCGGGCGCGGTGGCTCACGCCTGTAATCCTAACATTTTGGGAGTCCTAGGCAGGCAGATCACCTGAGGTCAGGAGTTCAAAACCAGCCTGGCCAACATAGTGAAACCGTGTCTCTACTAAAAATACAAAAATTACCCAGGCGTGGTGGCAGGCGCCTGTAATCCCAGCTACTCAGGAAGCTGAGGCAGGAGAATCGCTTGAACTTGGGAGGCGGAGGTGACAGTGAGCCGAGATCGAGCCCCTGCACTCCAGCCTGGGCGACAGAGCACGATTACGTTCACACAGCTTATAAGTCGTCACACACCTTATAAATAGTGGAGCTTGTAAGTAGTGGAGCTTATAAGTAGTGGAGTTTATAAGTAGTAGAGTCAGGATTGGAACCCTGAGCCAGAGGAACTAGCCTCCAGTCTGTGAGATGGGAAAGGCCCACACTTCCCAGTAGAACATCCAGAGGGCAGGCTGGGAGTTGGAAGGAGGGTCCCTCCGCAGCCACCAGCTGGCTCCTTCTATGGAAGAAGCAGCCCAGCCACAGAGGATTACAGAGCCCAGCTGCCTAGGAGGTGAGGCCTGGCCCCACCTCCCTGCTGGTTCCCACTCCCTGTTCCCTCTGTCGGGCCCCCAGCACCGTGAGGCCCTCTCGCCCCCACCCTCTGGGCAGGAAGACAAACAGGGCTGGAACAGAACAGGACGGCATGTCCTCTCAGGCAGGCAGGACTGAGGCCCCTGCCCCCACCAGCTAGGAGGGAGGGGGCGGGGACAGGGGCAGTATCTCCCCTGCTCCAACCCTCCATCCAGCCTGCCCTCTTCTGTGCCTCCCACCCTGCTGTACTGAGGATTTTATTTTCCTTCTGCCTCCAGACAGGAAAATATCCCCTCGCCCTGGGTGCTGGGGCTACAGGTCTCTTGCCCGAGGCTGGGGTTGATGCCACCCCAGAAGCCGCCTCTGCTCTTGAATTTAGGAAGGGACAGTGACCCCTCCTAGAGGTTCTGCTTCCCTCAGATAGGTCCCAAGGAGGGGATGAGGAAAAGCCTGAAACTCACTGCCCAGATTCAAATCCCAGCTCTGCCAGTTGTTGGCTTTGGGGCTCCTTGGGCAAGGACTTCACCTTTCAGTCTCAGTCTCCCCATTGTAAAGTGGAAGTTTAAAATGTCCCCCTCCGCCGGGCACGGTGGCTCACACCTGTAATCCCAGCACTTTGGGAGGCTGAGGTGGGCAGATCACTTGAGGTCAGGAGTTCGAGACCAGCCTGGCCAACATGGCGAAACCCCGTCTCTACTAAAAATACAAAAATTAGCCGGGCGTGGTGGCAAAGGCCTGTAATCCCAGCTACTCGGGAGGCTGAGGGAGGATAATTGAACCCAGGAGGCAGAGGTTGCAGTGAGCCGAGATCGTGCCATTATATTCCAGCCTGGACGACAGAGGGAAACTCCATCTCAAAAAAAAAAAAAAAATTAAAAATTAAAAAAATATATAAAAAATAAAATGCCTCCCTCCTAGGGGTCCCCTGAGGATTGGATGAATACATATAAAGTACATAGTACAGTAGCAAGCACACAAATGCTTAGCAAATGACAGCTGCCTATTACTAATGGTAATATTTATCAATATTATAAATGTGGATGAGACTATATATATATTACACTAGACTATATATACAATATACTAGATGTAATACATCATGTAATAATTTTTTATTTTTTCTATTTTTGCTACTTTGTTTTTTGTCTGTTTTGTTTTTTTCGGTTTCTGTTTTTGTTTGTGTTTTTGTTTTCATTTTTTTTTTTTTTGAGACGGAGTCTTGCTCTGTCATCCAGGCTGGAGTGCAGTGGCAAGATCTTGGCTCACTGCAACCTCCGCCTCCCAGGTTCAAGCGATTCTCCCGCCTCAGCCTTTCGAGTAGCTGGGACTACAAGGCACCCGCCACCATGCCCGGCTAATTTTTCGTATTTTTAGTAGAGACAGGGTTTCACTGGTTAGCCAGAATGGTCTCGATCTCCTGACCTCATGATCCGCCGGCCTCGGCCTCCCAAAGTGCTGGGATTACAGGCGTGAGCCACCGCGCCCGGCCTGTTTTTTGTCTTTTTTTTAGAGACAGCTGTCGCCCAGGCTGGAGTGCAGGGGCACAAGCATAGCTCACTGTAACCTTGAACCTGGGTTCAAGTGATCCTCTGTCTCACCCTCCAAATTATAGCCGCTTCCGGCTGTAATTTTATATGAAAGTAAAGAAGCCGGGCGTGGTGGCTCACACCTGTAATCCCAGAATTTGGGGAGGCCAAGGTGGGAGGATCACTTGAGTTCAGGAGTTCAAGACCAGCCTGGACAACAAAATGACACACTGTCACTACAAAAAATACAAAACTTAGCTGGGTGTGCTGGTGCACACCTGTGGTCCCAGCTACATAAGAGGCTGAGGCTGGAGGATGGCCTGAGCCTAAGATGTTGAGGCTGCAGTGAGCCATATTCATGCCATTGCACTCCAGCCTGGGCAACAGAGTGAGAGCCTGTCTCAAAAAAAAGAAAGAGAAGAAAAGAAAAAAGAAAAGAAAGGAAAAGAAAAGAAAAAAAAAAAACTTTAGGTTCAGACAGACCTGGAGTTTGATTTTGAAGACAGTGGCAGAAACAGGGAGAAGAGCTAAAATCCTGGACATAAACCCAGGCCCATAGAGAGAGAAAATTTGAGAGTTTAGGTAGACTATTGTTTAAAGGCAGGCTTCCCTATTTGTGGGCAGGCACTGCACCTGTCTGATCCTCCGTGTCCTCATCTGTTCAATGGGGCGTTATCAGCTTCCTTCTGGGTTGACTGAGCATTAGACGGGTTAACGTAAGTTTCACGCTTGGCACCAGGAGTGACAAAATAGTAAAAGCTGGATAAGTGGCAGATATTTCTCATAAAACGACACTTATTCTTCCAACCCCACATGCAAAATGTAGGTATTTGAAGTGGATTACAGGGCAGGGTGAGTGGTAAACAGAACAGGTTGCTTTGCTGTGTCACCCTGGCGGGTCCCTGCCCCTCTTAGGGCCCCTGTTCGTGGTTCGTCGTTAGACTTTGAGATCTATGTTCCAAGATTCACAGGATGGCTCAGTTGAGGTGAAAGGGCAGAGGAGGAGATTCTGGGAAACTGTAGGGCAGGGGGCCTGGGAGGCTGTAGGCCTCTCCTTCGTGGGCCCTCCCTTCTCCCAGCCCCCTCCCAGCAGGGGCCCTCCCTGTCCCCTAGGCGTCCCTAGCCCGGGAAATAAACTGCAGATAAGTCAGGGAGGGGACAGAGCGGCTCTAGGCGCGCCACAGAGAGGAGCGAGGCGCAGGAGGCAGCATGGACTGGCAAGACCACAGGTAAATTCAGGGCTAGGAGGGCTCCACAGTGTAGCCGTCCCAGGCCCAGAAAGCGCCGCGAACTCGACAGGGCCACACATCGAGGCCTGCGCAGCTGCGGTCCAGCCCTCCACGAGCCCCGGCCCCAGGTGGCAGCTCCCCAGGTGCTCGTCCCGTCCTCCTCTTGTCTTTCCCGAGTCACCACCAGTGAACGCTGCCCATGCTCTCAGGTCGACCACCGAGCTGCGCAAGGAGAAGTCCCGGGATGCGGCCCGCAGCCGGCGCAGCCAGGAGACCGAGGTGCTGTACCAGCTGGCCCACACGCTGCCCTTCGCACGCGGCGTCAGCGCCCACCTGGACAAGGCTTCCATCATGCGCCTCACCATCAGCTACCTGCGCATGCACCGCCTCTGCGCCGCAGGTGAGCCCCGCCCGTGGGAATTCCCGTCTTGGCCAGGCCCCGCCCACATCCCATGGGAGGCCCCTCCTCCGGGAAGCCGTATTCTGACAAAGCCCCGCCCCCTGGTGGACGTCTTCTCGGCGGAGCCCCACCCCCCTGGAATCCCACTTCCCAGGGGAGACCCCGCCCCCTTTGTGTTACAGGCGTGCTGGGAGTCCCACCCCCTTAGAAGTCGATCACTTGTGAGGCCCCGCCCTCTGGAACGCGCCCTTTGGAAGCCCCGCCTCCTTAGGACTCGCAGAGAATCCCCTAACCCTTCAATCCTTAGGATTTCATCCTCTCGGGGACTCTCCCAGATGGATAGGCCCTGATCTCATAATACATCCACTGGGAGGCCAGGCCGCCCAACTTTTCATTGCTGAACCTGAGAGTCCCTTGTCCCTTCCCCACCCCTCTAGTTCTACATCACTTGTTCTTTTAGTAGGCATCTCCTTGAATTTCCACCCAGTTAGAATTGCACCGTGCAGCGGGCTTTGCCACGCACGCACACACACACATACACTCACACATAAACCCCATGGAATCCCAGGACCCTGAAAGCGGGGGAGGTAGTGTTACTCTCTGGGAGGCTCTGCCCATTTGACTTGCCCCATAGAATTTTACTTTTCTTGGAGGCTTTACCCCCTTAGAAGTCTGTCCTCTGGGAGCCCCTGCTTCTCTGGAGTTCTGTCCCTCTGGAACATCCTGCCCTCCATGAGTGTTGAACCCCTTCGAGGCTTCCCCATCAGCTCTGTATTACAATTCCCCCTAGGCCCTGGCCCCTTCATATTTTGACCCTGGGGAGTTCCATCCACTTAGAATTCTGTCCTCCTAGGAGGCCCACCCACATCCTTAGAATTCCATTCCCTTGGGAGACTCCTACTTCCTTAGAATTCTGCCCCCCGGGAGGCCCTGCTTCTAATTCCAGTGCTTCTTAGTCCTGCTTTCTTCCTTGGGAATCCAGGTCACTAGGATGTACCCCCACTCCCTCGGGGGTGCATGTAAGTTTCTCTGAATGAGGCAAGGCAGAGGGAGGCTAGCCCAGGGTCAGTTCATAATTCAGTCCATAACTTACTAGAAATGCCCCCATCCCCCCTGCCCCGGGCACCAGGGGAGTGGAACCAGGTGGGAGCAGGGGGAGAACCACTGGATGCCTGCTACCTGAAGGCCCTGGAGGGCTTCGTCATGGTGCTCACCACCGAGGGAGACATGGCTTACCTGTCGGAGAATGTCAGCAAACACCTGGGCCTCAGTCAGGTGAGAGGAGCTCCTGGCTCTGTGCCTGGCCCTGTACTGGTGATGCTGGGGATACAGTGGTGACCAGGACAGCCATAGCCCTACCTTTATGGGACTCACAGTACAAAGGGGATATAGGTATGTCACTAGACAGGAAGACCCAGAATGGTCAGGTCTGGGATGGGACAGTCTAGGGGGCTGTGGGAGCACAGGGGTGGGGTGTACCTGACCCAGCCTGGGTGGGAATGGAGGGCTTCCTGGAGGAGAAGACGCCTGAGCTGAAATCTGAAGAATTTAGCTGGTCAAAGGGGTATGGAGAATGGATGGGATCAGTGAAGGTCAGGAATGTACATGGCAGAGGGAACAGAGGAAGCAAAGGCCAAGAGGTGAGAAAGAAACAGGATAATTTGGGGAAATAAAGAAGTTGGCCACATGCAGTGGCTCACACCTGTAATTCTAGCACTTTGAATGGCCAAGATGGGAGGATAGCTTAAGTTCAGGAGTTCAGTGTTTCACCTGGGCAACATGGCAAAACCCTGTCTCCACCAAAAATACAAAAATTTCGCCAGATGTGCTGGCACACGCCTGTGGTCCCAGCTACTTGGGAGGCTGGGGTGGGAGGATCATGTGAGCCTGGGAGGTGGAAGTTGCAGTAAGCCAAGATCGCACCAGTACACTACAGCCTGGGTGACAGAGCAAGATCCAGTCTCAAAAACAAACAAACAAACAAACAAACAAAAGTTTATCCTCCTAGGTGCAGAGTGCAATAGGAGAAGCTGAGAGACAAAAGGCTAGAGAGGTCATCAGGGTAGCCTGTGGCCAAATGTAAGGCCAACTTAGCTTTATCTCCAGGACCCTGGGGAGCTATAGAAGGAGTTTAAGCAGTGGAGAGGTTGTGCCAGAGAGGTAGAATCAGATTTACATTTTTGAAAGATCCTCTAGGTACAGCATGGAGGTAGATTTGGAGGGAGTGAGATCAGAGGTTGAGAGATCAACAATAGGTAGATGCCAATCTCAGGTGGGAGAAGAGGAACAGTGGCAGGGGCCATGGGGATGGAAAGATAAGAACAAGAGACATTTAGAAAGTAAAATTTACTTTTTTAATTAACATGGAAGGCTTCATGCATTTGCGTATCATCCTTGCACAGAGGCCATGCTAATCTTCTCTGTGTTATTCCAATTTTTAGCATACGTGCTGCCTAAGCGAGCGTAGAAAGTAGAACTAACTTTAATTCATCCTTACAGCAAGGCCTACAAGACAGTTCCCATTCTTTTTTTTTTTTTAATCTCAAATAAATGGGCGCAATAGTTGGTATCTGTTCCTTTTCTCTGCCTGGTTACCCCACTCCTGGTACCAATTTCTCTGTCAGTGTGAGTGAGCTTTTTGGACCCAGAGAGATGAATGTCCTGAGGTCCCAAAGCTAGGAAATGGCACAGCCAGGATTCGACTCCAGCTACAAGAGATGTTGTCAGAGGAGTGAGATCTCCCTCTTTCCCTATTCACCAGCACCAGCACCATTCACATGGTGAGCCAATAGGGTCCACCTTCATCTGTGTCCCCTCCCGGCACCAGGCTCATTTCCTAAACTGAAATGAAGAGTTGGGTTTTTGGCCTGCCAGACAAGTGTGATTTGAATGGAGTCTCATCTCAGGGCCTTGTGCTTACTGTTCCCTCTTTCTGGAATACTCTTACTGCAGGGGGCCACAAGGCCACCTCACTTGCTTTGTTCAGCAGTCTTTTTAAATGTCACCTCTTCAAAGAAACTGTCTAGACCACTGTCTCTAAAGCAGCCTCCCATCATTGCATCACCTTGTCCTTCTTTTGTTTTCTTCATGTTACTTGTTATATTGTTTTTATCTGTTCTTTCATTCACTGTCTGTCTCACCCCACTGGCCAGTAAGCTCTTCAAGGCAGGGATTTGTGTGTGTGGTCACTGTGTCCATACCATTTAGAAGAGCCAGGTGCGGTAGCTCCCACGTATAATTCCAGTACTTTGGGAGGCCAAGGTGGGAGGATTGCTTGAGCTCGGGAGTTTGAGACCGGCCTGGGCAACATGGTGAGACCCCCATCTCTACAAAAAAATTTTTTTTTAATTAGCCGAAAGCTGGATGTGGTGGCTCACGCCTATAATCCCAGCACTTTGGGAGGCCAAGGCAGGCAGATCACTTGAGTCAGGAGTTCGAGACCAGCCTGGCCAACATGACGAAACCCCATCTCTACTAAAAATACAAAAAGTAGCCGGGTGTGGTGGCACATGCCTGTAGTCCCAGCTACTCGGGAGGCTGAGGTGGGAGAATCGCTTGAACCAAGGAGGCGGAGGTTGCAGTGAGCCGAGATTGCACCATTGCACTCCAGCCTGGGCAACAGAGCGAGATTCCATTTCAAAAAATACATATATATATCCAGGTGTGGCGGCGCGTGACTGTAGTCCCAGCTACTGAGGAGGCTGAGGTGGGAGGATCGGATTGCTTGAGCCCAGGTTGAGGCTGCAGGAAGTTATGATTGTGCCACTGCACTACTGCACTCCAGCCTGGGCAACAGAGCAAGACCCGTCTCAAAAAATAGATAGATAGATGGTAGGTAGATAGATAGATAGATAGATAGATAGATAGATAGATAGATAGATAGATAGATAAGGGCCTGGCACTTGATACATGCTGAATAAATGCTTGCTGAGTGGATGGATGGATGGATGGACAAATGGATGGACGCATGAATGGGGAGACTGGTGAAATCATCCAGGCTCACGAATGGGAGCAGGGGAATGAGGATGGGATGGAGGAGATGGGTCAGAGACCCTGGTAGACCCCCACCCCTCTCATCCCTGGCAGCTGGAGCTCATTGGACACAGCATCTTTGATTTCATCCACCCCTGTGACCAAGAGGAGCTTCAGGACGCCCTGACCCCCCAACAGAGTGAGTTCCCCAGAAGCGTCTGTCCTCACCACACAGAGGAGGAAGCTGAGGCTCCACCCCTCCCTCAGCATATCCCCTCCTCCCCTGGAACACCAGACAAAGACAAGTAGGAAGAGGAGAGATGGCCCTGCCCTGGGGGGTCTGACGGGACACAGCCCTGCCCTGGGGGGTCTGAGGGGACACATACTACCCCTGGGGGATCCTCTCTGGTTCCAGAGAGGGTCTGAACCCTCTCTGGAAGGTTCAGACCTTCCAGAGGCCTGAGCAGCCAGGGTGCCGGAGGGCACTGGGCCTGTGTGCAGCTGCCTGTGACCTCCCCCCTGCCCCCGGGCCTCCCCAGCCCTGTCCAGGAGGAAGGTGGAGGCCCCCACAGAGCGGTGCTTCTCCTTGCGCATGAAGAGTACGCTCACCAGCCGCGGGCGCACCCTCAACCTCAAGGCGGCCACCTGGAAGGTGCGCGGGGCCGGGCCAGAGGAGGGCGTGGATGCTGGGGCTGCCAGGGCTGCTGGGGCTGGGTGTGAGCCCCGAAAGATCTCGAAGGGTGCTGGAGTCCAGGCATTTCCTGGCCTGGGGACTGTGCGGGGCTCACTCAGGTCAGGTCTAGTGGGTCCTCAGTGCATCGAGGAGCATGGGTGTCTGTGAGTTGGGACCTGGGGCTCCTGTAAACTCTCTTAGGAGGGGTTCCTATGGGCCTGGGGCTGGGGATCCTCAGCCCCTTTGAACCTGGAGTCTTCATGGGGTTGGAATCTCAGCTCCCTGATGGGCCCACAGGATGCATCTTTCAGCCTCATGGGTGGTCTCAGGCCCGGAGGCACCACTGCCTTGTCCCCACTTCTCGGCCCCCAGGTGCTGCATTGCTCTGGACATATGAGGGCCTACAAGCCCCCTGCACAGACTTCTCCAGCTGGGAGCCCCGACTCAGAGCCGCCACTGCAGTGCCTGGTGCTCATCTGCGAAGCCATCCCCCACCCAGGCAGCCTGGAGCCCCCGCTGGGCCGGGGGGCCTTCCTCAGCCGCCACAGCCTGGACATGAAGTTCACCTACTGTGATGACAGGTGGGCAGGGGCCCACTTCCCTCTGCCCAGGTTCAAGTGTGCTGTCCTCCCCACCTCCACACCCCCACATTTCTCTCACTCCTTCTCTGTCTCTCTCACTTCATCCATCTTTCTCTCTGTGTGTGCCTGCCTGTCTCTGAATTTTCTGTGTGTCTTTTATATCTTTTCTTTTTTCGTAAAAATGCTGTCTTGCCATTTGCCCAGACTGCTCTCAAACTCCTGGGCTCAAGCCATCCTCCCGCCTCGGCCTCCCAAAGTGCTGGGATTACAGGCGTGAGCCACCGCACCCAGCCTCCTTTTATCTTTCGTTCTCTCTCTGTCTCTGAGTCTTTCTCTTAGGGTCTATCTCTCTTTGTCCCTTTTCTTAAATGAGTCAATTTGTGTCAAGCAGTTAGTATGGTGCCAGCACACAGGAAGCACTCGATAAATTGTCATTAAGCCAGGCCCAGTGGCTCACACCTGCAATACCAGCACTTAGGGAGGCCAATATGGGAGAATTGCTTGAGACCAGGAGTTCAAGACCACCTTGGACAATATACGGAGACCCCGTCTCTACAAAAAAATTAGCCAGGCGGGGCTGGGCACGGTGGCTCCTGCCTGTAATCCCAGCACTTTGGGAGGCCAAGGCGGGTGGATCACCTGAGGTCAGGAGTTCAAGACCAGCCTGGCCAACATGATGAAACCCCGTCTCTACTAAAAATACAAAAATTAGCTGGGCGTGGTGGTGCATGCCTGTAATCCCAGCTACTCGGGAGACTGAGACAGGAGAATCGCTTGAGCCGGGGAGGAAGAGGTTACAGTGAGCTGAGATTGCTCCTTTGTACTCCAGCCTGAGTGACAGAACAAGACTCCGTCTCAAAAAAAAAAAAAAAAAAAAAAATTAGCTAGGTGGGTGGCACATGCCTTTGGTCCCAGCCACACAGGAGGCTGAGGTGGGAAGAATACTTGAGCCCAGGAGGTTGAGGCTGCAGTTAGCCATGATTGCACCATTGCACTCCAGCCTGGGCAACTGAATGAGACGCTGTCTCTAAAAAAATAATAATGATAAATAAAATAAACTGTTATTTGTTCGCCCTCTATCCTTCCTTTCATCTCTTTTTCTCTTCAACTCTCTTCCTTCTGTCCTTCTCTTCCTTCTTCTGTCTTATCCCTCGCCCTGGTGTCGTGTGTAGGAACGGTGACTCTGGATTCAGCCTGGTTGGGTGTTGGTCTTGGCTGCATATCCTTAGCCAAATGACTTCACCTCTCTGTGCCGCAATTTCCTCACCTATCCTGTGGAATCATAATAGAACCTGCCTTGTACGGTCATTCTGAGCAGCTCAGTGAGTTTCCCAGTGCAAAGCACAAGTGTCTAATTTTTAAATCATTATTGTCATCATTACTTTGTTGTTGTTCTTGCTCTGTCGCCCAGGCTGGAGTGCAGTGGCAGGATCTTGGCACACTGCAACATCCACCTCCCGGGTTCAAGTGATTCTCCTCCCTCAGCCTCCTGAATATCTGGGATCACAGGCGCCTACCACAATGCCTGGCTACTTTTTGTATTTTTAGTAGAGGTGAGGTTTTACGATTTTGGCCAGGCTGGTCTTGAACTCCTGACCTCAGGTGATCCGCCCACCTCGGCCTCCCAAAGTGCTGGGATTACAGGCGTGAGCCCCTGCACCTGGCCTATCATCCTCATTACTCTTTATTTATTTTCATTCTTCTCTTTCTTTTTGTGTTCTTTTCTTCCCCTCTCTTCCTCTGCTATGTCATGCATGTTGTCTCTTTTTCTCTCTTTTCTTAGCTCTTCTTCCCATCTCCATGTATTAGTTCCCTATTGCTGCTGTAATATATTACCACAAACTCAGTGGCTCCAAACAATACAAACTCACTGTCTCACCATTCTGGAGGTCAGAAATTTGAAATTAGGCCAGGTATGGTGGCTCACACCTGTAATCTCAGCACTTTGGGAGATCAAGGCGGGAGGATGACTTAAGGCCAGGAGTTCCAGATCAGCCTGGACAGCATAGTGAGACCCCATCTTAAAGAAAGAAAAATAAATTAGGAATGAGTCTTACAGGCAAAATTAAGGCTGTGTTCCTTCTGGAGGCTCCAGGAAAGAATCTGTTTCCATGCCTTTTCCAGCTCCTAGAGCAGGGCCCAGCTGCATCCATCTCCCCATCTCAAGACTAAGGCAGGCCGGGCGAGGCGGCTGACACCTGTAATCTCATCTCTTTGGGAGGCTAAGGCAGGAAGATTGAGGCCGGGGGTTCAAGACCAGACTAGGCAACATAGTGAGACCCCATTTCTACCAAAAAAAAAAAAAAAAGTAAAAAGTAGCCAGACAGGGTACACACCTGTAGTCCCAGCTACTCAGGAGGCTGAGTCAGGGGGATTGCTTGAGCCTGGGAGGTCAAGTCTGTGGTGAGCCATGATTGCACCACTGCACTCTAGCCTGGGTGACAGAGCGAGAGCCTGCCTCAGAAAACAAGCAACAGCCGGGTGCAGTGGCTCACGCCTGTAATCCCAGCACTTTGGGAGGCGGAGGCAGGTGGATCATGAGGTCAGGAGATCGAGACCATCCCGGCTAACATGGTGAAACCCCATCTCTACTAAAAAAATACAAAAAATATTAGCCCGGCGTGGTGGCGGGCGCCTGTAGTCCCCTACTAGCTACTAGGGTGGCTGAGGCAGGAGAAAGGTGTGAACCCAGGAGGCGGAGCCTGCAGTGAGCCGAGATCATGCCACTGCACTCCAGCCTGGGTGACAGGGCGAGACTCCGACCAAAAAAAAAAACTTCCAATGTCATCATATCTGCAAAGTCCCTTTTGCCATGTAAGATACCATATCTACAGATTCTGGGAATTAGGATATAGACATCTTTGGGGGTCATTATTCAACCCACCGCACTCCTCTTACTCTGTTTCTTACTCCTTTTCTCTGGGTTACGATCCTGTCTCTTGACATCTTACTGGCTTTGTTCCCGTGTCCTCTGCTGCCACTTCCCTCTACTTACCCTCCCTCTCAGCCAGTAGCATCCTGACCAGACCCCACTCTGCCCCACCCCCAGGATCGCAGAAGTGGCCGGCTACAGTCCCGATGACCTGATCGGCTGTTCTGCCTACGAGTACATCCACGCACTGGACTCCGATGCGGTCAGCAAGAGCATCCACACCTGTATGTATCCCATTTCCCCAGGCGTGGAGCCAGCTGCCGCATGGTCCCCAGCCAGCACCAGGACCCCCCAGCTCTCCACACCCCAGGATGCACTCCCTCCCTACCTCAACACCAGCTCCCTGCTCCCCAAGCCCCAGGGAACCGTCTCCTTCCTTACCCCCTCATACCCAGCCCCCAGATCTTTCTCTCCTCAGTTGCCCCCTTGGTGGCTCTGACCCCTCCCGATCCCCCTCCTCAGTGCTGAGCAAGGGCCAGGCAGTAACAGGGCAGTATCGCTTCCTGGCCCGGAACGGTGGCTACCTGTGGACCCAGACCCAGGCCACAGTGGTGTCAGGGGGACGGGGCCCCCAGTCGGAGAGTATCGTCTGTGTCCATTTTTTAATCAGGTAAGCAGGAGGAGGGGTTGGAGTGGCTGTGTGTGGGGCCTGATCGGCACACACCTGTGTGGACAGGTGTATGTGTGTGTGTGTGTGCATATGAGCATGCACGTGTATCATGCATAAGTGTATGTGAGGGAGTGTGCACATGTACACATATGAGGAATGTGTGTCACCATGTAAATGCCAGTGTGTATGTCTGCATGGACACAGGTATGTGTATGGGTGTGTACTGTTAATTTTTATTACTTTATTTATTTATTTATTGCATGAACCTCTGCTTAAGTGAACTGGTAATGTAAATTAAAAAGGGCTCTTTGTTTGGCCTGGCATGGTGGCTCATGCCTGTAATCCTAGCACTTTGGGAGGCTGAGGCAGGCGAATTGCCTGAGCTCAGGAGTTCGAGACCAGCCTGGGCAACATGATGAAATGCTGTCTCTACCAGTAATACCAAAAATTAGCCGGGTGTGGTGACACATGCCTGTAATCCCAACTACTCGGGAGGCTGAGGCACGAGAATCGTTTGAACCCAGGAAGTGGAGGTTGCAGTGAGCCGAGATTAGATTGTGTCAGTGCACTCTGACCTCGGCAACAGAGTTAGACTCTGTCTCAAACAAACAAACAAACAGAAGGACTCTCTATTCAAGTTAAAATAAGAAATGTAACAGAATCATGGGGTCTTTTTTGCTTTTTAAAATTTGATGTGTGGCTCACTCCTGTAATCCCAGAACTTTGGGAGGCCAAGGGAGGAGGATTGCTAGAGCCTCGGGGTTCAAGACCAGCCTGGGCAAAGTGCTTAGGACCCATTCTCAAAAAAACCCAAAAAACCTGAAAACAAACCAAAAAAAAACCACACACACACAAGAAGATATATATGTGGTTTGCATATGGTAAATTCCCTTTATGGTACACAGTTCTATGAATTTTTGACACATGCATGCAATTGTGTAACCACTATCACAATCCAGCTTTGACCAATTAGTGTGATTGTAATAGTGGTTACACAATTACCACAATTTTTTTTTTTTGAGACAGAGTTTTACTCTTGTCACTCAGGCTGGAGAGCACTGGCACGATCTTGGCTCAGTTCAACCTCGGCCTCCCGGGTTCAAGCCATTCTCCTGCTTCAGCCTCCCAAGTAGCTGGAATTACAGGCATGCAACAACACGCCCAGCTAGTTTTATATTTTTTAATAGAAGGAGTTTCACCAGGTTGGTCAGGCTGGTCTCAAACTCCTGACCTCCAGGTGATCCTTCGCCTCAGCCTCCCAAAGTGCTAGGATTACAGGCGTGAGCCACCGCACCCTGGCCCATGTTGTCAGTTTATATCAGTAGCTCCTTTGTAAATGGTAGAATAGCATTCCGCCGGTGTGAATGGAGCACGAAGTTTTTTATCCTTTCACCAGTTGGAAGACATGGTGTTTCAAGTTTTGGGTGATTACACAAAACCAGCTACTGTAAACATTCCCATACAAGATTTATGAAGTCACGTAATGCTTCATTTCTCTTGGGTAAACAGCTAGGATGGGAATGGATGGGTTATACAGTAAGTGTGTATTTAATGTAAGAAACTGCCATGGCTGAGTGCAGTGACTCACACCTATAATCCCAGCCGTTTGGGAAGCCAAGGAAGGAGGATTGCTAGAGCCCCAGAGGTGAAGACCAGCCTGGGCAAAGTGGTTAAGACCCAATCTCAAAAAAAAAAAAAAACAAAACCTGAAAACAAACAAACAAAAACACAAAAAGATATATGGTTTTCATGCAGTAAATTCTCTTTATGGTACACAGTTCTGTGAATTTTGACACATGCATGCAATTGTGTAACCACTATCACAATCCAGCTGTTGACCAATTAGTGTGATTGTAATAGTGGTTACACAATTACCACGATTTTTTTTTTTTTCTTTTTTTGAGACAGAGTTTTGCCCTTGTCACTCAGGCTGGAGTGCACTGGCATGATCTCGGCTCACTTCAACCTCCACCTCCTGGGTTCAAGCAATTCTCCTGCTTCAGCCTCCTGAGTAGCTGAGATTATAGGTGCCCGCCATCAAGCCCAGCTAATTTTTGTATTTTTAGTAGAGTCGGGGTTTCACCATGTTGGCTAGGCTGGTCTTGAATTCCCGACCTCAGGTTATCCACCCGCCTCAGCCTCCCAAAGTGCTGGATTATAGGCATGAGCCACCACATCCGGCCATTACCATGATTTTTTACACAAAAATATTCTCTTGTAGTAAACCCCTCCCACACTCCCATGTCCCTGGCAACCACTGTCCTCAGAACCCAGAGTTTTGCTTTTTCGAGAGGGTCACATACAAGGAATCGTACAGTATGTAGCCGTTTGGGCCTGGCTCATACTTAGTATGATATATTTAAAATTCCTCCCTGTTGTGGTTTTTCTTTCTTGTTTTGTTTTGTTTTTTTGAGACAGAGTCTCATTCTGTTGCCCAGGAGTGCACTGGTGCAATCTTGGCTCACTGCAGCCTCTGCCTCCTAGGTTCGAGTGATTCTCCTGCCTCAGCCTCCCGAGTAGCTGGAATTACAGGCATGCACCAACACGCCTAGCTAATTTTTATATTTTTAATAGAGAAGGAGTTTCACCAGGTTGGTCAGGCTGGTCTCAAACTCCTGACCTCAGGTGATCCTCTCGCCTCAGCCTCCCAAGGTGCTGGGATTACAGACGTGAACCACCGCACCTGGCCCATGTTGTGGTTTATATCAGTAGCTCCTTTGTAAATAGTGAATAGCATTCCATGGTATGAATGGAGCACAGTTTTTTTATCCTTTCACCAGTTGGAAGATGTTGGGCTGTTTCCAAGTTTGGGTGATTACAAAAAACCAGCTACTGTAAACATTCCCATACAAGATTTTATGAGATCACATGTTTTCATTTCTCTTGGGTAAACAGCTAGGATTGGAATGGATGGGTTATACAGTAAGTGTGTATTTAATTTAAGAAACTGCCAGGGCTGGCTGCGGTGGCTCACTCCTGTAATCCCAGCACTTTGGGAGGCTGAGGAGGGTGGATCAGTTGAGGCCATGAGTTTGAGACCAGCCTGGCCAACATGGCAAAACACCGTCTCCATTAAAAATACAAAAATTAGCCAGGTGTGGTGGCATATGCTTGTAACCCCAGTTGCTTGGGAGGCCAAGACACGAGAATCACTTTAACCCAGGAGGCGGAAGTTGCAGTGAGCTGAGATCAGACCACTGCACTCTAGCCTGGGTGACAGAGTGAGATTCTGTCTCAAAAAATAAAAGAAAGAAAGAAACAGTCAGGGAAGAGTGTAATGGCTCGTGCCTGTAATCCCAGCACTTTGGGAGGCCAAGGTGGGTGGATCACCTGAGATCAGGAGTTCAGGACCAGCCTGGTCAACATGGTGAAACCCCATCTCTACTAAAAATACAAAAATTAGCTGGGCGTGGTGGTACATGCCTGTAGTGCCAACTACTCAGGAGGCCGAGGCAGGAGAATCACTTGAACCTGGGAGGCGGAGGTTGCAGTGAGCCGAGATCACGCCACTGTACTCCAGCCTGGGCAACAGAGGGAGACTCCATTTCCAAAAAAAGAAAAAGAAGAAACAGCCAAACTGTTTTCCAAAGTGACTGTATCATTTTGCATTCCCATCAGCAATGTATGAGGGTTCCAGTTGCTCCACATCTGTGCCAGCATTTCATATCGTCTGGGTGTTTGGGTTTGGTGTTACTTTTAGTCATTCTAATAGATGTGTCGTGGGAAAATCACGATGGGGCTTTTTTTCTCCATCATGTGTCATAGAAGCTTTTCACCATTTAGGAATGCAGCAGTATCCATGACAACATTGTGAGGCAGAGTTAAAATTACAGCTTTTCGGTCGGGGGCAGTGAGTGGCTCACGCCTATAATCCCAGCACTTTGGGAGGCCGAGGTGGGCAGATGACTTGAGGTCGGGAGTTCAAGACCAGCCTGACCAACATGGCGAAACCCCATCTCTACTAAAAATACAAAAATTACCCAGGCGTGGTGGTGCATGCCTGTAATCTGAGCCACTTGGGAGGCCAAGGCAGGAGAATCACTTGAACCCGGGAGGCGGAGGTTACAATGAGCGGAGATGAGACCACTGCACCCCAGTCTGGGCAACAGAGCAAGACTCCATCTCAAAAAAAAAAAAGAAAGAAAAGAAAAAATAATTATAGCTTTTCTTTGAAGGTTATCCTATAGGACATGCATCAGTTTCTAAAGCCTTAGGGGTTTTTCTAGATCTGGAGGAATGTTCTGAAATACAAATCAACATATATATATGTATATAAATTTTTTTGAGATAAAGTCTTGCTTTGTCATGCAGGCTGGAGTGCATGACTGAGCCTCCCAAGTAGGTGGGACTATAGGCATGCACTACCATGCCCGACTAATTTTTTTTGTATTTTTTGTAGAGATGGAGTTTCATCATGTTGCCCAGGCTGGTCTTAAGCTCCTGAGTTCAAGCAACCCACCCGCCTCAGCTTCCCAAAGTGCTGGGATGACAGGTGTGAGCCCTGGCACCCAGCCTATAGTTTTTTTTTAAATAGGGATGGGGTCCCACTATGTTATTCAGGCTGGTCTCAAACTTCTGGGCTCAAGTGATCCTCCCGCCTCAGCCTCCTAAAGCGCGGCAATACAGATGTGAAACCACCATGCCAGGCCTCCAAATCAACTTATGCCTCCTGTCTCTGCCCTTCTCAGAGCCCTTCTGAGGCTCCCCAGCATCCTTAGGAGAAAGGCCAAGGGCATTGGCATGGCTCACCAGGCCCTGTGAAGCTCCTGCCTCCCTCCCCTTCTCACTCACCCTCCAAACCTTGGGGCCTTTGCACAGGCTGTTCCTCCAGCCCAGAATGCTCTCCTCTCCTCCCTCCTCCTTTTTCTCCTGAGTCATGCCTGCTCATCCTTCCAGTCTCGACTCAGACATCACTTCTGGAGACCCTCTTTCCTGAGCCCCTACGTGAACTCAGGTTCCCCCCCATCCCCATTTTCTCTCCTGGTATCCTGTACTTTTTCACCAAAGCACTTAAAACCATTTGTTATTATCTTATTAACTTGTGTATTCAGCCAGGCCTTCTTTTTTTTTTTTTTTTTTTTTTTGAGGCGGGTCTTGCTCTGTGCCCCAGGCTGGAGTGCAGTGGCGCCAATCTCGGCTCACTGCAAGCTCCAGCCCCGGGTTCCACGCCATTCTCCTGCCTCAGCCTCCCGAGTAACTGGGACTACAGCCCGCCCACCTGTGGCTAATTTCTTGTATTTTAGTAGAGAGCGAGGTTTCCACCGTGATGCTCCAGGATGGTCACCGATCTCCTGACCTGCGTGATCCATGATCTCGGCCTCCCAAAGTGCTGGGATTACAGGCATGAGCCACCGCGCCCGGCCTACAGCCAGGCCTTCTTTGATTGCCCTTTTCTAAATTGCCAAGTCCCATCACTGCTTTATTTTCTCCGTAGTACTTACCACTATCTTTCTTTGAGACAGAGTCTCGTTCTGTTGCCCAGGCTGGAGTGCAGTGGCACAACGTCAGCTCACAGCAGCCTTTGCCTCCGGGTTCAAGTGATTCTCCTGTCTCAGCCTTCCAAATGGGATTACAAGCGGCCGGTGGTGGCTCAGCCTGTAATCCCAACCTCCTGGGAGGCGAGGTGGGGCCCGGATCAGAGGTCAGGAGATCAAGACCATCCTGGCTAACAGGTGAAACCCGTCTCTACTAAAAAAAAAAATACAAAAAACTAGCGAGGTGAGGAGTGGCTGGCCTGTAGTCCCAGCTATTAGGGAGGCTGAGGCAGGAGAATGCAGAAGCCGGGAGGTGGGCTTGCAGTGAGCTGGAGATCCGGCGCTGCACTCTACAGCCCAGGCACGACAGAAGGCGAGACTCCGTCTCAAAAAAAAAAAAAAAACAAAAAACAGGATTACAAGCACCCGCCACCGCAGCAAATTTTGTGTTTTGGTAGGGGATGGGGTTTCATGTTGGCCAGGCTGCTCTCAAACTCCTGAGCTCAAGTCATCCACCCACCTCAGCCTCCCAAAGTGCTGGGATTATGGGCGTGAGCCACTGCACCCGGCCCTCCCTGGTATTACTACTATCTAACCCAATGTTGTCCAATAAAAGCATGATGCCAGCCACATATGTCATTTTGAATTTTCTAGTAGCCACCTTAAAAGGTAAACAATGCTGGGTGTGATAACTCACACCTGTAATCTCAACACTTTGGGAGGCCAAGGCCAGGAGTTTGAGACTAGCCTTGGCAATATAGGGAGACCCCATCTCTACAAATAATTTAAAAATTAAGCCCAGCTTGTGGTGGCGTATTGCCTGTAGTCCCAGCTGCACTCCAGGAGGGAGAGGCTGAGGGGCAGGAGGATCACCTGAGCCTGGGAAATTGAGGCTGCAGTGAGCTGAGATTGCACCACTGCTCCAGCCTGAGTGACAGACTGAGATCCTGTCTCAAAAAAAAAAGTAAACAGAAGCAGGTGAAATTAATTCATTTTATTTATTTATTTATTTATTTATTTATTTATTTATTGTTTTGGTAGGAGTCTCTCTCTGTCGCCCAAGCTGGAGAGCAGTGGCCGCGATCTCGACTCACTGCTCACCTCGGGTTCATATTCTCACCTCAGCCTCCTAATAACAGGACTACAATCTTGCCCTACCATGCCCAATAATTTTTTATATTTTAGTAGAGATGGGGTTTCCTACATCATTAGCCAGCATGGTCTTGAGCTCCTGACCTGTGAATCCACCACCTTGGCCTCCTAAAGTGCTGGGATTACAGGTGTGACTTTCTTGTAATTTTATTTTTAATTTCATTTTATTTATTTATTTATTTGAGTCTCACTCTGTCATCCAGGCTGGAGTGCAGTGGTGTGATCTACCGACTCACTGCAACCTCCACCTCTGGGGTTCCATTGATTCTCCTGCCTCAGCCTCGGTAGCTGGGATTGCAGGCACCACGCCCTGCGCCCGGCTAATTTTTGTATTTTTAGTAGAGATAGGGTTTCTGCATGTGGGCCAGGCTGATCTTAAACTCCTGACCTCAAGTGATCACCCAGCCTCTCAGCCTCCCAAAGTTCTGGGATTACAGGTGTGAGCCACCATGCCCAGCCTAATTTTAATAATGTATTTTGGGCGACACGCGGTGGCTCAAGCCTGTAATCCCAACTGAGGAGCGAAACGAAGCGGATCACAAGATCAGGAAGATGAACCATCCTGGCTAACGATTGAAACCCGTCTCTACTAAAAATACAAAAAAACTAGCGAGGCGAGGTGGTAGTCGAGCGACATAGGCTGGAAAAACTCTTGCATCATAAACCGAGTGAGCTGCAGTGAGCTGAATCGACCCGCGGCACTCCAACCTAAACGACAAGCGAGACTTCGTCTCAAAAAAAAAAAAAAAAATATATATATATATATATATATATATATTTTATTTTCATATTCAAGATCACACCACTGTGTAAGTAGCAGAGCTGGGTTGAACCCAGGCCACTGACTACAGAGTCCTTGCTATGAACCACTACACAGTAGTGCTTGTCGAGGAGATGTTTGTGGAATGATGAATAAGTGAACTGAATGTGTCACATGTGCACATATTTGAGCCCAAGTGTATGGAGCGTGTGAGCATATCTGTCCCTGTATGCACTCAGGTGTATGCGAGCGCTCCCATTTGTGCCTGTGTGTACCGAGTGTGTGTACGAGTTTGATTGTGTGTGCTTGTGTCTTTCAGGGGAATAAGGGTGGCCTTGATCCAGCCTAAATTGGGATGTTTCCAGCCCAGGGAGGGTTTAATGAGGGTAGGGAGAGGTCATAGCTTCTCAAGGAGCTGGTGGGAAAACCAGGCCCACCTACATCCTGTCCTGAAGCAGGTTATGCAGATGAGATGCAAATGAGGGCCTGATCCTCAGCCCCACCCAACTCTCCAAAAGCCAACTTGCCCAGCGAGCATTTAGATTGTCTCTGCAGCCACAGACTGTGTGAAGGGAGGTGGCAGGGACATAAGGAAGTATTTATAAACCTGTTCCCTTGAATATGAAAAATATCTATGAATAGAAACAGCATAAATAAAATCTTATTCATAAAAATTACAGCCCTGTGAATTCTTCCTATTTGGTAATGTAATGAAGACTATATTAAAAATATATTTTTTCATCAATAGCTTTCTAAGAATATGTTTATAAGTTAAAATCTATAAAGAGAATATTTAGGTATTCTGAAGCCTTTTGCTCACCTCTTTCTTTGCCCCTGGGCGTCCCCTGTCTGTTCCTAGGTCTCTTCCCACTTCTGTCTTTCGGTGCCGCCCTACCCGCTTCCCTCAGTCTTCCTCCTCTCTGCCCAGGCTGTGCTAAATGCCAGCTCTTTTTTCTGCCTTTCCTTTTACAGAAGGAGCTTGGGAAGGGACAAACTTAACTTTCTTTTTAAAATGTTGTCAGAATAGGCTGGGCGCAGTGGCTCATGCCTGTAATCCTAGCACTTTGGGAGGCTGAGGCAGGTGGATCACCTGAGGTCAGGAGTTCAAGACCAGCCTGGCCAACATGGTGAAACCCCGTCTCTACTAAAAATACAAAAATTAGCCAGGTATAGGGGCGTCCACCTGCAATCCCAGCTACTCGGAAGGCTGAGGCGGGAGAATCGCTTGAACCTGGGAGGCAGAGGTTGCAGTGAGCCAAGATCGTGCCACTGCACTCCAGCCTGGGCAACAGAGTGAGACCTTGTCTTAAAAAAAGAAAAGGAAAAAGAAAGAAAAATTCGCTGTCAGAATAAAAATCAGTCAACAAAAATCAAACCATTATAGGAGACAAATAAATGTGGGCAATTATTTTCTGTGAAACGCCCTCCAAGCCCCTGGGCGCCATTGCCTTCTGTAATAGGACATCACCTGAACAGGCTACCTGGGCTGGAGCCAAGGACCCTCCCTGACTCCCACCTCCCTTTCTGTCTTGTACCCCAGCCGGGTGGAAGAGACCGGAGTGGTGCTGTCCCTGGAGCAAACGGAGCAACACTCTCGCAGACCCATTCAGCGGGGTGCCCCCTCTCAGAAGGACACCCCTAACCCTGGGAACAGCCTTGGTATGGGGCAGGGCTGGGGCTGGGAGGGGTTGTGTCCCCAGGGCCCTTGGGAGAAAGCCCAAGCACCTTAACATGGCTCACCAGGCCCTGTGGGACCTACCTCTTGACTCCCTTCCCTGCACACTCCGCCTCCAAACCACACAGCCTCCTAAGAGCCCTTGGAACACTCCAGCCTCGTGCCTCAGGGCCTTTGCACATGCAGTTTCCCAGAATGCTCTTCTCTCTCCTGTCCTCCCTCCCCTCCTGTGGCTATGGCATGGTTGCTTCAGTCTCTTGCTGGCCTCTGCTCTAAATCCTGCTGTGGCTCCACATTGTCCCCATGCTTCTGCCTCTTCCCTATTCTGGCTTTGCTGCTCTTTGGCTTCCAGTAATCTCGATCCTCCTAAGTCTGGCTCCTTTCTCCCTCTTCCTTCACTCTCCTGCCATCGTGGATAAGCCTCCCTCCCGGTTTGTCCTTCAAGACCTCACCTTCTCCCAACTGTTGCTGGCCACCCATGCTCCTGGGTGTGGGGTGGGATTGCTGACATAATATCCTTTCCTTTTCTGGCTCAGAGCTGGCTCTGGGCCTTGTCTTAACCTCTGGGGACCTTACAGCCTCCTTGAGGACTTGGGGCCAGTCTTTTCTCCTAAGGTGCAAGCTCCCCAGAGCTGAATGGAATGACCAAATGCTGATCTGAGCCACCAATCCCCTCCCCTCGGAGTTTTCGGAGCCTCACCACGATCTGGCCACTAAAGTTCACACCCGGGCTGGGTGCAGTGGTTTATGCCTGCAATCCCAGCACTTTGGGAGGCCGAGGTGGGCGGATCACTTGAGGTCAGGAGTCTGAGATCAGCCTGGCCAACATGGTGAAACCCTGTCTCTACAAAAAATACAAAACTTAACTGGGCATGAATGGCAGGCACCTGTAATCCCAGCTACTCCAGAGACTGAGGCACAGAATTGCTTGAACCCAGGAGGCGGAGGCTGCAGTGAACTGAGATTATGCCACTGCACTCCAGCCTGGGCAACAGAGCAAGACTCCATCTCAAAAATAAAAATAAAGTTTACCCCTGGCCCAGCAGGGGTCCTCCAGGCCCCTTCCTTACTCCCACACTAAGAACAGTGGCCATCCTGACTTGCTGATGTCAACTGTGTTCCCGGGTGGTGTGGAGGGCTCTGGCCCTTGGCCTTTGGTCACCAGCCCGTGTCCTCCCCGTCTCCATGTGTCCTGCAGACGCCCCTGGCCCCCGGATCCTCGCCTTCCTGCACCCGCCTTCCCTGAGCGAGGCTGCCCTGGCCGCTGACCCCCGCCGTTTCTGCAGCCCTGACCTCCGTCGCCTCCTGGGACCCATCCTGGATGGGGCTTCAGTAGCCGCCACTCCCAGCACCCCGCTGGCCACACGGCGTCCCCGAAGTCCTCTTTCGGTAAGCCATCCCACCCACATGAGCCCTCAGCATCCAAGGCTCCGTCCCTCAGGTGGTCTTGGCCTGTGGCTTAAACCTGACTGTTCTCTGGGCCTCTGTGTAGTGGGGAGGTTGGGTTGAGATGGGGTTGAGGTTCCTTTAAGACGCAGATCCAGATTCTTCAATTGTTAGGATTCCAGAGTCTGGCTCTGTTAGGGAAAAACTCTCTCAAGCTATGTTTTTCCTCTGCTCTCCTGATAATGCAACGATCATCAACACAGAAGAAGACTTCTGTGACCAAATGTGGGCAGTTTTTCCCACACACCAAGCAGCGAACACCAGCTAGGTGTCCTCCAATTCAATGCCAGCACCGTCTACCTGGAGGTAGTGTCAGATCTCACAGGTTGGCTGTCAGTCCCCAAGACTGCTCCCTGTTCTTCAGTCACAGTCACAAGTCCGGGCCTCCAGAATTTCTTTTTTTATTTTTATTTTTGAGATGGAGTTTTACTCTGTCCCCCAGGCTGGAGTGCAGTGGCGCGATCTCGGCTCGCTGTGACCTCCACCTCCGAGGTTCAAGCAATTCTCTTACCTCAGCCTCCCAAGTAGCTGAGATTACAGGTGTCTGCCACCACACCCGGTTAATTTTTTGTATTTTTAGTAGAGACAGAGTTTCACCATGTTGGCCAGGCTGGTCTCGAACTCCTGACCTCAAGTGATCTTCCGGCCTTGGCCTCCCAAAGTGCTGGGATTACAGGTGTGAGCCACCGCACCTGGCTCTTTGGGTTTAATTCACTGGAACAGCTCACAGTAATCAGGATAACACTTATTTAGGTTTACTGGTTCATTGTCAAGGATATTGCACGGGATACAGATGAAGGGATACATCAAGTGAGGTATGGGGGAATGCAGGGTCTCAGAGCTTCCATGCTGTCCCTGGGCACCACCCTCCAGAAACCTCCGTGGGTCAGCTATCTGGAAGCCCCTCAAACCAAGTCCTCTTGGGTTTTTATGGAAACTTCATGATGTCAGCATTCTTTCTCCCAGGGTATCGGGCAGGACCCTCTCTGGGTACAGTTTTATGACTCACAATCAGAAAGGTGGGGGAAGATTAGAGACCTGACTTGGGGCAGGTGAAAGGAGGGCAGAAGAAGGCTGGAGAGGTTGTTTCATGAGGCCTAACACACCCAATGTTCTAACAAAAAGACTGTTCGAACTGTTTTATTAGACTGTTCTAATAAAAGACTGTTCTAACAAAAGACAAGGGCCATGGGAGTTTGACCCAGGAACCATGCGCAAAATCATGTATATATAAAAATATATATTTTATATTAAAAATAAATATATAAACATATATTTATATATGCAAATATACTTATTTATATATGCAAATACATTTATTTACATATGCAAATATCTGTATATAAGTGTGTTTATATTTATACATATTTGCATATATGTAAATATGTTTGCATGTGTGGATGTGTTTGCATATATGTAAATATACATGAATGTAAATATATTTTTATATATTTATGTGTCTGTGTGTGTGTGTGTGTCTGTGTGTATATGTATATAAATAAAATAACACCATAGGCCCTGTATTAGTCCATCTTCATGCTGCTGCTAAAGACATACCCAAGACTGAGTAATTTGTAAATAAAAAAGTTTAATGGACTCACAGTTCCACATGACTGGGGAGGCCTCACAATCATGGTGGAAGGTGAAAGGTACGTCTTACATGGCGGCAGGCAAGACAGAATGAAACCAAGTGAAAGGGGTTTCCCCTTATGAAACCATCAGATCTCATGAGACCTATTCACTATCACGAGGACAGTATGGGGGAGACCACCCCCGTGATTCATTTATCGCTGACCAGGTCCTTCCCACAGTGTGTGGGAATTATGGGACCTACAGTTCAAGATGAGATTTGGGTGGAAACGCAGCCAAACCATATCAGGTCCCTAACCTGGGTTGTTTGGAACTGGCACAGATGACCCTCCTCCCACTCCAGCTTGTGACTAAGCATCCAGTTCTCTGAACTTTGACCTCAAAGAGTCAAAATGTCTAATGTCCTGATTTATACAGACCTGGATTCAATCCTAAATCTGCCATTTATCAGTGGCGTTACCCTGGCTGGGCAGGCAAGTTCTTGAGGCCTTAATTTCTTCACCTATAAAAGAAAGATGATAACATGTCACCACATCATTGGTTATTCTGAGCATTAAATGAGAGTATTCATGAGAAGCACTCAGTAGGGGCCTGGCACCTATTGGTGCTCAACAGATCATACCTGTTACTATCACTATTTGTTTTGAAGATAGTCTGACCTTTGACCTCAGTGGGTCTATATTATCCAGTGTTGACTGTCTTCATCCCCACTCACCACCCCAAGAAAATATCTTCTCTCCAGAGAAATACAGACTGTGACCTTTGACCTCATCCTTTACTCCTGAGACAGCTGAACTCGCCATTGTTTCCCCCCCAAACTCCAGGCCCTAAGACCTTTAACACCAGAGGATTTGTTTGAAAATCTTGGCCTCAGGCTGGGTACGGTGGCTCACACCTGTAATCTCAGTACTTAGGGAGGCCAAGGTGGGGAGATCATCTGAGGTCAGGAGTTCAAAACCAGCCTGATTGACATGGTGAAACCCTGTCTCTACTAAAAACACAAAAATTAGCCATGTGTGGTGGCGGACGCCTGTAATCCCAGCTACTTAGAAGGCTAAGGCAGGAGAATCCCTTGAATCCGGGAGGTGGAGGTTGCAGTGAGCCGAGACCACACCATTGCACTCCAACCTGGGTGACAGAGTAAGACTCCCTCTCAAAAAAAAAAAAAAAAGTCTTTCGGATTTTTTTTTTGTTTTGCAACAGAGTCTCACTGTGTCACCCAGGCTGGAGTGTGGTGGCACAGTCATAGCTCAGTGCAGCCTCCGCTTCCCAGGCTCAAGCCATTCTCCTGCCTCAGCCTCCCTAGTAGCTAGGACCACAGATGTGTGCCACCAAGCCCAGCTAATTTTTGTACTTTTAGTAGAGACGGGGTTTCACTATGTTGGCCAAGCCGGTCTTGAACTCCTGATCTCAAGTGCCACCCACCTTGGCCTCCCAAAGTCCTGGGATTACAGGTATGAGCCACTGAGCCTGGCCAGGCTCTGATCCTTCTAACTGGAACTTTCATGTTTGCTCTGTCGATCTACATACACTCAGGCATTCTGACTTTTGAATACCCAGGCTCAAAACTCATCTGCATTTGCCATTGGACCCCCTTTGTCCCCAGATGCCGGGCATTTGATCCCCACTTCTACCTTTGAGCTGCAGACTGTCTTACTGTTGACATCTCCCAGGCTCAAGATTTCCTGAAGTCTCTACTCCATCTCTCCACAGGCTGATCTCCCAGATGAACTACCTGTGGGAACAGAGAATGTGCACAGACTCTTCACCTCCGGGAAAGACACTGAGGCAGTGGAGACAGATTTAGATATAGCTCAGGTAAGGGCTGGCATGGAAAGAGTAATTCTTAGCCCTGCATTCTGGGGATTCACATATGTGGCTTTAGAGAAGGTTAGTGGGATGGCTAAAGGAATGAGTGGATGGATGGATGGATGGATGGATGGATGGATGGATGGACCATTGTATTCATTAGGTGGATGATAGCGGATGAGTGGATGAGGTTTAGGCAGATATTCTAATGGATGGATTGATGGGTGGATGGGTGGGTGGGTGGATGAATGTTTGGGTGGATATTTTGATAGCTGGATGAAAAATGGATGGGTGATATTTGGATGGATGATTTACTGAGTGCATAGATAAAATGACAGCAGCATGATGTATTAGTTATTATTGCTGTGTAACAAATTGTCTAAAAACTTAACACCTTAGAACAACAACTATTTATTATGTCACATGGTGACTGGGTATCAGAAATTCAGGAGCAACTTAACTGCTGGTTTTTGCTCAGAGTCTCTCACGAGGTTGAAGTCAAACTCTCAGTCAGGGCTATAGTCATCTGGGGTTAGAAGGTTTTCTTCCAAGCTCACACACATGAGGCAGGCCTCAGTCCCTCACTTTGCTTTGGCTGGAGGCCTCAGTTCCTCATCACGTGAACCTCTACATAGACTCCCTAAGTGTCCTCACAACATGGCAATTGGCTTCCGTAAGGCAAGCAATCCAACAAAGAGAGAAAGAGACAAATGGGGAAGCAGAGAGACAGAAAGAACAAGTCCCAGACTGAAGACACAGTCTTTCATAGCCTAATCTCAGAAGTGACAAACCATCGCTTCTGCCATATTGTTCTGGTCATATAGATCAATCCTGTACACTGTGGGAGGCAACAACACAAGAGTGTGAACATCAAGAGGCAGGGATTGGCCGGGCGCGGTGGCTCACACCTGTAATCCCAGCACTTTGGGAGGCCAAGGCGGCTGGATCATGAGGTCAGGAGATCGAGACCATCCTGGCTAACACGGTGAAACCCCATCTCTACTAAAAATACAAAAAATTAGCCAGGCATGGTGGCAGGCGCCTGTAGTCCCAGCTACTCAGGAGGCTGAGGCAGGAGAATGGCATAAACCCGGGAGGTGGAGCTTGCAGTGAGCCGAGATTGTGCCACTGCACTCCAGCCTGGGCGACAGAACGAGACTCCGTCTCAAAAAAAAAAAAAAAAAAAAGAGAGGCAGGGATCATTGGGAACTTCCAATGATTGATGTCTCTCCCTCATGCAAAATACACTCACCCACATATCAAGGCCCCCCAAAGTCTCCCAGAGTTTCTTCCCATTACAGCATCAGCTTGAAGTCCAGAATCGGATCATCTAAATCTGGTCTGGGTGCTGGGGAAACTCCTTGAGTACAGTTCCTCTCAACATTTTGACTTGTGGACTAATGGAGACGAGTCATCTGTCACCCACATACTCAATATATAGTGGTGAGACAGGAATAAACACTACTATTCAAAAAGGACGGGGAAAAGGAGCATGCATATATCCCTGGTCCATAGCAGTTTTGAAATCTATGTGGGCAAATATCAGAAGTTATTTCATTCGGACTTTAAAAAAAAATTGGGGGCCAGGCACGGTGGCTCACACCTGTAATCCCAGCACGTTGGGAGGCTGAGGCAGGTGGTTCACGAGGTCAGGAGATCGAGACCATCCTGGCCAACATGGTGAAACCCTGTCTCTACCAAAACTAAAAATAAAACTAAAATTAGCTGGGCGTGCTGGCACATGCCTATAATCTCAGCTACTCGGGAGGCTGAGGCAGGAGAATCACTTGAACCAGGGAGGCAGAGGTTGCAGTGAGCCGAGATTGTGCCACTGCACTCCAGCCTGATGATAGAGCAAGATTCTTGTCTCAAAAAAAAAAAAATTATAAAAATGGAGACAGGTTGGCCGGGCGCGGTGGCTCAAGCCTGTAATCCCAGCACTTTGGGAGGCCGAGACGGGCGGATCACGAGGTCAGGAGATCAAGACCATCCTGGCAAACACAGTGAAACCCCGTCTCTACTAAAAATACAAAAAACTAGCCAGGCGAGGTGGCGGGCGCCTGTAGTCCCACCTACTCAGGAGGCTGAGGCAGGAGAATGGCGTAAACCCGGGAGGCGGAGCTTGCAGTGAGCTGAGATCCAGCCACAGCACTCCAGCCTGGGCAACAGAGCGAGACTTCGTCTCAACAACAACAACAAAAAAAATAGAGGCAGGGTCTCACTATATTGCCCAGGCCCGTCTTGAACTCCTGGGCTTAAGTGATCCTTTCACCCTGGCCTCCTAAAGTGCTGGGATTAGAGGTGTGAGCCACTGTGCCTGGCCCGAGGGTACCCTTCATTGCTCAGAGACCACCTTTTTCTCTTTTTTTTTTTTTTTTGAAACGGAGTCTCACTCTGTCACCCAAGCTGGAATACAGTGGCTTAATCTTGGCTCACTGCAACTTCCGCCTCCCAGCTTCAAGTGACCCTCTGGCCTCAGCCTCCCGAGTAGCTGGGACTACAGGTGCCCACCACCATGCCCAGCTAATTTTCATATTTTTAGTAGAGATGAGGTTTCACCAGGCTGGCTCAGAGACCACTTCTTTTTTTTTTTTGAGACAGAGTCTTGCTCTGTCACCCAGGCTAGAGTGCAATGGCATGATCTCAGCTCACTGCCAGCTCCACCTCCTGGGTTCATGCCATTCTCCTGCCTCAGCCTCCCGAGTAGCTGGGACTACAGGTGCCCGCCACCATGTCCGGCTAATTTTTTGTATTTTTAGTAGAGACAGGGTTTCACCATCTTAGCCAGGATGGTCTCGATCTCCTGACCTCATGATCTGCCCATCTTGGCCTCCCAAAGTGCTGGGATTACAGGCGTGAGCCACCGCACCTGGCCTAGAGACCACTTCTTAATGTTAGCATCATTTCCCATCTGGAGGGCTCCTGCAGTCAGCGAAACTCAAGGTTAATGGCATGGTTCTTCAGACTGTGGAGTCTGCCCAGACTTCTGACATCAGCCACAAGTTTGAGGGTCCCCAGGGCCACCCTCACTTTAGACCAGCTGCCTACCAATGTGGAGATTCCCAGACTCCTGTAGACTCCCTCAGGTTTGATAATTTGCTAGAAGTGTTCGTGGTACTCAGAAAGTGCTATACTTAGGATGGTAGTTTTATCAAAACAAAAGAATACAAATCAGAAACAGACAAAGGAAGATATTCATAGGTGGAATCTGGGACTGGAAGGTCCAAAATGGAAAGTTTTCTTGTGCTCAGGGACATGTTATCCTCCCAGCATTGATATGTAGCAATATGTGCAGAGTAATGCCAACTCAGGAAACTCACCAAAGCATCAATGTTCAGAGTTTTTATTGGGGTTTTATTGCATAGGCATGATTGAGCAAATTACTGCCCATGTAATTGAATTCAGTCTCCAATGCCACGCCTACCTTCCCTGGATCCGGCTGATTTTGTGTGGACCAAAGCCCCAACCCTCTAATCACAGTGGTTGTTTTTTCTTTTTTTTTGAGACGGAGTCTCGCTCTGTCTCCCAGGCTGGAGTGCAGTGGCCGGATCTCAGCTCACAGCAAGCTCCGCCTCCCGGGTTTACGCCATTCTCCTGCCTCAGCCTCCCGAGTAGCTGGGACTACAGGGACCCGCCACCTCGCCCGGCTAGTTTTTTGTATTTTTTAGTAGAGACGGGGTTTCAGCGTGTTAGCCAGGATGGTCTCGATCTCCTGACCTCGTGATCCGCCCGTCTCGGCCTCCCAAAGTGCTGGGATTACAGGCTTGAGCCACCGTGCCCGGCCAGTGGTTGTTTTTTCTGCATGGCCAGCCTCCATCCTGACTTATCTCATTAGCATAAACTTTCTAGGGGCTCACCATGAGTCACCTGGTTAGCACAGATTATCCAAAAGACCCACAGTGAATAGCAAAGACACTCCTATCACTCAGAAAATTCCAGAGGTTTAGAGGTTACCTTCCAGGAGCTGGCACAAAAGCCAGACCTCTCTTTGGGTACAGTTAATTATTCACTGCACAAGGAGGTTGAGAATATTCAAAACCTTCAAGTCCTATCTCCTTCATGTTTAACATCTCTTCCTTTAGGAGAAATATTTTTTATCTCTCTCTCCTCTTACCTTTTACTGTAAGTAACAAGAAGAAATCAGGCAGCCCCTTCAACACTCTGGCTGGGAGTCTTAGCTGGACCACCTAGTGTATTTGTTGTATTTTCTACTTTCTACGTAACTGCAAGCAGCAGTGTTGCTAAACTTTCAGCCACAACAGGACAAAAATTCCCTTTCCTCTGGTTTCCAGTATGTTTCCCACTTCTCTCTAAGCCCTCACTGAGTCTTCTCAATGTTCAGAATTTTTTTTTTTTTTTGAGACAGAGTCTCGCTCAGTCGCTCAGGCTGGAGTGCAGTGGTGTGATCTCGACCTCGGCTCACTGCAAGCTCCGCCTCCCGGGTTCACACCATTCTCCTGCGTCAGCCTCCCGAGTGGCTGGGACTATAGGTGCCCGCCACCGCGCCCGGTTTGTATTTTTAGTAGAGATGGGGTTTCACCGTGGTCTCGATCTCCTGACCTCATGATCCACCCGCCTCGGCCTCCCAAAGTGCTGGGATTACAAGCGTGAGCCACCGCGCCCGGCTGCAATGTTCAGATTTTGACCAGTAGTTTCTCTGAGGTATTTAGGATTTCTTTTTTTTTCTTTTCTTTTCTTTTTTTTTTTCTTTTTTGAGACAGTGTTTCACTGTGACACTCAGGCTGGACTTCAATGGTGTGATCATGACTCACTGCAACCTCAAACTCCTGGGCTGACACAATCCTCCCACCTCAGCCTCCTGAGTAATTAGAACTGCAGGCATGGGCCACCACACCTGGCTAATTTTTTTCTTTTTTGTGTAGGTGGGGGTCTCGCTATGTTACCCAGACTGGTCTCTTAATTTCTAGCCTCAACTGATGCTCCCAACTCAGCCTCCTAAAAGCTCTGGGATTACAGGTGTGAGCTCCCATGCTTCTGACCCAATTTAGGATTTCTCTAACATGCTCTTCAGGGAGTCCTTATACCCATTTTACAGATGAGGAAACTGAAGCTCAGACTGTTGGCCACAGTCACAGAACTCAGAAGTGGTGGTGCTGGGACTTTAGCCAAGGTCCACCCAAGTCCAAGGCTTATGCTCTTACCTCCCTCCTGCCCTCCGCAGGATGCCGATGCTCTGGATTTGGAGATGCTGGCCCCCTACATCTCCATGGATGATGACTTCCAGCTCAACGCCAGCGAGCAGCTACCCAGGGCCTACCACAGACCTCTGGGGGCTGTCCCCCGGCCCCGTGCTCAGAGCTTCCATGGCCTATCACCTCCAGCCCTTGAGCCCTCTCTGCTGCCCCGCTGGGGTAGTGACCCCCGGCTGAGCTGCTCCAGCCCTTCCAGAGGGAACCCCTCAGCATCCTCTTCCATGGCTGGGGCTCGGAAGAGGTGAGCCACAGTAAAGGGGGGACATCAAGGGAGCATCCCCTCACCCCGTCTTGCCCCTGCCTCCTGCTTCAGCCTCATCCCTCACCATTTCTCTAACCCTGATCTCTGCTCCAGCCAGGCCCTCAGTGGGCCCAGCACCTGCCAAGTTTGTGCCAATCTCTATGCCTTTGCCTAGGCTGTACACCCCTTCTGGAGTGCCCTCCACTGCTCTCACCATTTATCCAAATCCTGTCAACCAGAGCTCTCACCTGTCAACCAGGGCTGTCTCCTTTGGAACAAAGTTATATCTGATCTAGTGACAATTTTTGTCAGAGTTTAGAAGACATTGCTGCAGTGTCAGAGAAACTATTAAGCTGGGTGTGGTAGTGCATACCTGTAGTCCCAGCTACTTGGGAGGCTGAGGTGGGAGGATCTCTTGAGCCCAGGAGATCGAGGTTGCAGTGAGCTGTGATTGTGCCACTGCACTCCAGCCTGGGCAACAGTGAGACACTGTCAAGAAAAAAAAAAAAGATGAAAGAAAGAGAGAGAGTGGAGAGAGAGGAAGGAAGGGTGGAAGGAAGGAAGGGAGGGAGGGAGGGAAGGAAGGAAAGGAAAAAGGAAAAGAAACTGTCTAGAATTAAATTGCAAGCATGTGCTCATTTTGAATCCAGAGTGGTCTTATCCTTATGGATACGTCTTGGTATCTTCCAAGGCTCTCAGCTTGGTACTGGCTATAAAGTGGGTGCCTGATAAAGACTTATTAAATGAGGGAGGGAGGGAATTATTAATGAATATAGTTGGCACTTCAATGGGTGGACAGGTGGATGGATGGATGGATGGGTCGATGGAAGGACAGATGGATATAAGATAATATGGTAGAAAAAGTGCTTATGTATATATGTAATATAAAGTAATAGATGAATGAATGGATAGATGATAGATAAATGTCTAGAGTAAAACAAGAAAGAGATAAGATAAGATAGAGTCAATAAGATTGTCATTAGCTAGAAGATAGATGAATGGAGATAAGATGATATAGATAGATGAATGAATCAATAAGATAGATAAGATAAGATAGATGAATAGATGAATAGTAGATAGATAGCAAATGAATGAAGTAGATAGGCAATGAAGATGAGTAGATATAAGATTATGAAATAGATTAATAAGATAGATACATAGATGGTAGATAGATGCTTGAATGAATGCTTGAGATAGATAGATAAGATAGAATGGTCATGAATGGAACTGAAATGAATATGGAAATGAATGGAGCAAATTGCTTGGAGAAATGAATGCCGACAGGTGTGAATGGAGAATGCTGCAAATAAGATAGATAAAGTCAGTGGATTAATGGATGGATGGATGGATGGATGCATGGATGGTAGATGGATGGCAGATGGATGGCGGATGGATGGATATGAATGGATGGTGGATGGATGGATGATGGCAGATGGATGGTGGATGGATGGTGTGGATGGATGGATGGATTAATCAATGGATTATGGATGGTGGATGGATGGCAGATGGGTGGGTGGGTGGATGGATGGATGGATGGTGGATGGATGGATGGCAGATGGGTGGTGGATGGATGGCGGACAGATGGATGGATGCATGGATGGTAGACAGATGGCAGATGGATGGTGGATGGATGGTGGATGGATGGATGGATGGACTAATCAATGGAATAATGGATAGTAGATGGAATGCTTAGATAGATGGCAGATAGATGGAATTAATCAATAAGATTAATAGATGGCTGGATGGATAGATGCCTAAGACTGGTAGATAGATGAAAGATGGGTAGTGGATATAGATAGTAGATGGATAGATAGATGGATAGATAGATGGATGAATGGAAATGGTGGATAGTAGGCAGACAAGATGAGTGAATGGACTACAGATGGATAAGATAGATGAATGTAGATGGATGAGTAGATGGATAGATGAATGAATCAATAAGATTAATAGATATAGATGGAATAGGTAGATGAATGGTAAGATAGCAGATAGATGAAGAGATAAGATGAATAGATAAGATAGATGAATCAATAAGATGGAATATAAGGTGATAAGATGAATATTAGATGAAAATAGATAGAAAATGAATGAATGAATGGAATGAACAGATAGATAGATATTAGAAAAACAAAATGGAGTAGAAGATAGATCGTCGATAGATAGATAGATCAACCGATAGAAGAATAGATCGATAAACAGATCGTCGATGTCGTCGTCTTCGCTCGTCGATCGGCGTCGTCGTCGTCGTCGTCGATATCGACCGATCGTCAGTAATTAAATGCGTCGATCGTCGATAAAGTCGTCATAAACAAATAAATGCGATCGCCATATCGTCGATCGTCGAAGATCGTCGTCGATGTCGTCTCGATAAATATCGATAAATGCGTCGTCGATCCAGTTC
This sequence comes from Papio anubis, assembly GCF_008728515.1. Classification (NCBI taxonomy): domain Eukaryota; kingdom Metazoa; phylum Chordata; class Mammalia; order Primates; family Cercopithecidae; genus Papio; species Papio anubis. The sequence continues at coordinate 2,248,715 of NC_044995.1, read as the reverse complement.
GATCGATCGATCGCTTTCGTCGATCGTCGATAAATCGATCGTCGATAACAAATCGATCGCCGTCGTCGTCGATAATCTCCGTCTCGATCGATCATCGATCAATGGATGGATGGATAGATGGAGGGATGGATGGATGGATCAATGGATGGATGGATGGATAGTGGATGGCTGGCAGACAGATGGTAGAAGGATGGCAGATGGATGGATGGATGGATGGATGGATGGATGGGTGGATGGTAGATGGCTGGGTGGAAGGATGGATAGCTAGATGGAGGACAACTAGGTGGATAAATAGGTGGATGAATGGAAGGATAAATGGATAGAGGTTGTTTGGGTGAGTGGGTGGGTGATGGATCACTGGATAAATGAGAAGGTGGATTGGTGGATGAATGGATGGATGGACTGGTGGGTGTGTGAGTAAAGGAATAAATAGGTACTCAGAGGAGTGAACGAATGCTCATCACCTGCTTACACTGTTACCCACACTTGCCCAGGTTTGCTGTGTCCTGAGATTCTTGCCTGTTTTCCTCCAGGACCCTGGCCCAGAGCTCAGAGGACGAGGACGAGGGAGTGGAGCTGCTGGGAGTGAGACCTCCCAAAAGGTCCCCCAGCCCAGAACCCGAAAACTTTCTGCTGTTTCCCCTCAGCCTGGTATGTTGGGGGATTAATGGGATTCTCTGGCCTTCATTATCTAGCCTGCTTAAACCTCCTGTCTTATAGATAGGAAACCAGACAGGGGCAGGGGCTGGTTGAGGGTCGTACAAAAAGTCAGTGGGCCAGCTGAGACTGAAGCCTAATCTTCTAGTTTCACTAATGGGTATTAAAAACCTCTGCAGTGAACCGAGATCGTGCCACTGCACTCCAGCCTGAGCTACAGAGTGAGACCTTGTCAAAAAAAAAAAAAAAAAAAAAAAAAACCTCTGCCAATATATGTAAGATGGCAGTAAATCAGCTGGGCGTGGTTGCTCATGCCTGTAATCCCAGCACTTTGGGAGGCCGAGGCAGGTCGATCACCTGAGGTCGGGAGTTTGCGACCAGCCTGACCAACATGGAGATGCCCCATCTCTACTAAAAATACAAAATTAGCTGGGCATGGTGGCACATGCCTGTAATCCCAGCTACTCAGGAGGCTGAGGCAGGAGAATCATTTGAACCCGGGAGGAGAAGATTGCGGTGAGCTGAGATCGTGCCACTGCACCCCAGCCTAGGCAACAAGAGCGAAACTCCCTCAAAAAAAAAAAAAAAAAAAAAAAAAAAAAAAAGCAGTAAGTGCAAAGAAGGAAAACTGAGCAGGGTAAGGGGAGAAATGGCGTGTGGCTGGTATCTGCAGGAAGCTTCTCTGCTCCCATGGGACCCCCTCCCCAAACTAGAACAGGTCTTGGCCTTGGATTACTAGTGCAGAGTTCAAAATGCAGACACTAGAATCAGACTGACCTGGGTTCAAGTCCCAGGTCTGCCACCCAGTAACTGTGAGACCTTGGGCAGGTGACATCACCACGTGGAGCCTCAGTTTCCTCATCCAGAAAGTGGGAATAGTTACATCTCACAGAACTGCCATGAGGATTAAAGGAAATTAGGCCCTTAGCTGACACTCAGTGGGCTGACCATAAATGGTGTACAAAAACAAACCAAACAGCCGGGCCCGGTGGCTCATGCCTGTGATCCCAGCACTTTGGGAGGCCAAGGTGGGCGGATCACCTGAGGTCAGGAGTTTGAGACCAGCCTGGCCAACGTGGTGAAACCCCATCTCTACTAAAAATGCAAAAATTAGCCAGGCGTGGTGGCACATGCCTGTAATCCCAGCTACTCTGGAGGCTGAGACAGGAGAATCACTTGAACCCAGGAGGCGGCGTGAGCCTGCTGCTGCACTCGAGCCTGGGCAACAAAGAGCAAAACTCCATTTAAACAAACAAACAAAAGCAGCCTCCCACAGTGTCCCTCCTCCAGTCTCTCCTCAACTATTCATTCTGCACAATGGCAACCACAATACCCTTTTTAAAAGCCGGGACCAGGTACAGTGGTTCCTGCCTGTAATCCCAGCACTTTGGGAAGCCAAGGCAGGAGGATCACTTGAGCCCAGGAGTTTGAGACCAGCCTGGGCAACATAGTGAGATGCCATCTCTACAAAAAAAAAAAAATTTAAAAAGTTAACCGGGTGTGGTGGCATGTGCCTGTAGTCCCCACTACTTAGGAGGCTGCGGTGAAAGGATCACCTGAGCCTGGGAGGTCAAGGCTGTAGTGAGCCATGATTGTGCCACTGCACTCCAGCCTGGATGACAGCACAAGACCCTGTCTCAAAAAAATAAAAATAAAAAAGCCAGCCTGGACTATGTCACTTCTGCAAGGCCTCCCTCTAGGAACTTTCATGGCTCCCTAGTGCTTCCAGCAGTGCGTTGGTTCTTCACTCTGCAAAGGGTTGTTTGAATATGAGATGTGGTTGATAATATAACGGTTTACAGGCCAGACGCAATGCCTCACGCCTGTAATTCCAGCACTTTGGGAGGATGCGGCAGGAGAATCACTTGAGGTCTGGAGTTCAAGACCAGCCTGGCCAACATGGTGAAACCCTGTCTCTATTAAAAATACAAACATTAGCCGGATGTGGTGGTGCACACCTGTAGGCCCAGCTACTGGGGAGGCTAAGGCACAATAATTGCTCACCCGGGAGGTGAGCCGAGATCGCGCCATTGCACTCCTGCCTAGAGGACAGGGTGAAACTCTGTCTCAGGAAAAAAAAAAAAAAAAAAAAAAGTCCCTCTCTATGTATAACAGCTTACACTTATTAAGTGCCTACCATGTGCCAGACACTGACTGCTCTAAATTCCTTGTATGATTAACTTATTTAATCCCCACAACTACTATTGAAATATTCTTGTTACTGTTATACACACACAGAAGAGGTTAAACAACTGTATCAGAGTCTGCACAGGAAAGGTAGCCCACTCAGGTGGAGTGTTGAGGAGAATTTAATAACAGGACTGTTGAAAAAGGTGTTAACATAGCGTAGGGAAATCAGCAAGGCTGGTGCAGCACCCTGGGGCACAGCATGGGAAGTGGGCACCAGCCCTGGCCTGAAGGTGCAGGGTGGGGTGGTCACCAGATCCTGCAGCGAGTGGAGTCCAGCTAATGAGGGCTGAAACCTTCCAGGGAGGGACACCGCCAACTCACAGGGAAGAATGAATACCCCACCTGCTGGTGTCTCCCGTGAGCTAACCAACAGGATCACACAGAGCAAAGTTGCACGCTGTTACGGTCCCTGTGCACAGGTCCTCGGGAGAAGGAAGAAGGAGAAGGGGGAATGAGGCTCTGGAGGAACACAAGTAGGATGACTGAACAGGAACTGACTCAAAGTCACACGACGGATGGGTGGCCACTGGACCCCAGTAGCCCTTAATCACTGCGCCATCTTGTCTTTGGATATATATTTTTTTTCCTTCCTTCCTTTCTCTTTTTCCTTTCCTTTCCTTTCCTTTCTTTCCTTTCTTTTCTTTCTTTTTTGAGATGGAGTCCACTCTGTCACCCAGGCTGGAGTGCAGTGGCACGATCTTGGCTCACTGCAACCTCCTCCTCCCAGGTTGAAGCAATTCTCCTACCTCTGCCTCCCAAGTAGCTGGGATTACAGACACGCGCCACCACACGCTGCTAATTTTTGTATTTTTAGTAGAGATGGGGTTTCGTCATTCTGGTCTCAAACTCCTGACCTCGAATGATCCGCCCATCTCAGCCTCCCAAAGTGCTGGGATTACAAGCATGAGCCACCGTGCTCAGCTTCTTTCATTTTTTAAAATTTTTTGTAGAGCTAGGGTCTCGTTATGTTGCCCAGGCTGATCTCAAACTCCTGACCTCAAGTGGTCCTCCTACCTTGGCCTCCCAAAGCACTAGAGTTACAGGCATGAGCCCCTGTGCTTGGCCTTATTTTTATTTTATTTTATTTTTATTATTTTTTTAGAGATAGGGTCTCTGTCGCCCATACTGGAATGCAGTGACACGATCATAGCTCACTGCAACCTCAAACTCCTGGTCTCAAGGGATCCTCTCACTTCAGCCTCTTAAGTAACTAGGGCTACAGGCACTTGCCACCACACCCAGCTAATTTTTAAATTTTTGTAGAGATGATATCTCACTATCTTGCCCAGGCTGGTCTCAAACTTTCAGACTTAAGTGATCCTCCCAATCCTCCCGCCTCAGCCTCCCAAAGTGCTATGATTACAGCCACCGAGCCCGGCCGTTCCTCGGATACTAACGATGATGATGATAATGGTGGTGGCTTTGTCTCTCTCTCCCACAGAGTTTCCTTCTGACAGGAGGACCAGCCCCAGGGAGGCTGCAGGACCCCAGCACCCACCTCCTGGACCTGAATGAGCCCCTGGGTGAGTAGCAACCTGGGTATCCAGAGTCCCAGGGCACCCTCTCCCCTGGGAGGTGTGAGAGGGATGGAGCCATTCCAAAGGTGCTGGGGGACTGTCAGTGCTTGGAGATGACCTTGATGGAAATGGCAGCTCCTGTCTCTTCTGTCTTCTCATGGGCACTGCGGAGGAGAGAGGAAGAGAGACCCTAAGGGAGGCAGGGGCTCTCCAAAACTGCCCTTTGGGGTGGAAGCCCGAGCCTAGGTCTCTGGAGCCTGCATGCCTATGATCACACTTTATTTATTTATTTATTTATTTATTTTTGAGATGAAGTCTCACTCTGTCGCCCAGGCTGGAGTGCAGTGGCACGATCTTGGCTCACTGCAAGCTCTGCCTCCCGAGTTCAAGCTATTCTCCTGCCTCAGCCTCCCAAGTAGCTGGGATTACAGGCGTGCGCCACCATGCCTGGCTAGTTTTTTGTATTTTTAGTAGAGACAGGGTTTCACCATGTTAGCCAGGATGGTCTCGATCTCCTGACCTCATGATCCGCCCATCTCGGCCTCCCAAAGTGCTGGAATTACAGGCTTGAGCCACTGCGCCCGGCCTATTTTTTGTATTTCTAATTTTATTTATTTATTTATTGAGACGGAGTCTCACACTGTTGTCCAGGCTGGAGTGCAGTGGTGCAACCTTGGCTCACTGCAACCTCTGCCTCCCGGGTTCAAACAATTCTCCTGCTTCAGCCACCTGAGTAGCTGGGATTACAGGCACACGCCACCACACCTGGCTAATTTTTTGTATTTTTAGTAGAGACGGGGTTTCACCATGTTGGCCAGGCTGGTCTCAAACTCCTGACCTCAGGTGACCCACCCGCCTTGGCCTCCCAAAGTGCTGGGATTGCAGGCATGAGCCACTGCACCCAGCCTAAAAATGTTTTAAGATGAACAACAACAACAACAACAAATTAAAGGAAATGTCTTCCCATGTGGCTATGGTGGTGATGCTGCTTCCCACAGCCCCTCCACAGAGCATGAGACAAGCTGTCATTTCCTAGTGCATAGCTTCACTTGAAACCTCCAGGTATCAGCCAGAGGGATCTTTTCAGAGCCTGAATTGGACCCTGGCCCTCCTCTGCTCAAAACCCTTCTATGGCTCCCTAGTGCCCGTCAAAGAAAGATCAAGCTCCTCATTTGGATTCAGATCCCTGTAGGGTCCAGTCTCTGCCACATCTCAGACCATGCTGTGCTTCACACCCTCTGTTTCAGCCACAGTCACTGTCGTTGGGTTTATTCTTTCCTTCATGCAAGTAACAAATATTTATGGAGCATGCCGTAAGCACCAGGCATGGTTTCGGGGGCTGCGGACTCACTGTGAACAAATTACACAGAAATCTCTACCCTCGCGGAGCTGACATTCTAGTGCAGGAGACAGACTGTAACAAAGAAACGAGTATGAGAAACTGTGCAAGAGGGAGGCTGGGCACGGTGGCTCTGTAATCCCAAAGCTTGGGGAGGCCAAAGTGGGAGGATCACTTGAGGCTAGGAGTTTGAGATCAGCCTGGAGAGTATAGCGAGACCTTATCTCTACACTGCCCTTTCACCCAAGCTGGAGTGCAGTGGTGAAATCTTGGCTCACTGCAGCCTCTGTCTCCTGGGTTCAAGCGATTCTCCTGCCTCAGCCTCCCAAGTAGCTAGTACGTGCCACCGTGTCCAGCTAATTTTTGTATTTTTAGGAGAGACGGGATTTCACCATGTTGGCCAGGCTGGTCTTAAACTCCTGACCTCAGGTGATCTGCCTGCCTTGACCTACCAATGTGCTGAAATTACAGGTGTGAGCTACCGCACCTGGCCTAAAAAAATTTTTTTAATTGGCCGGGCATAGTGGTGCAGGCCTGTAGTTCCCGCTACTCTGGGGGCTGAGATGGGAGGATCACTTGAGCCTGGGAGTTCAAGGCTGCAGTGAGCTATGATGGTGCCACTGTACTCCAGCCTGGGCAACACGGCGAGACCCTGTCTCAAATAAAAAAGTGCAAGAGGGCTAGGTGAGTGTTTTATGCCTGTAATCACAGTGTTTTGGGAGGCTATGGAGGGGAGGATTACTTGAGACCAGGAGTTCAAGACCGGCCTGGGAAACATGGTAAGACCCTGTCTCTGCAAAAAATTTTTAAAAACCAGGTGGGTGTGGTGGCACGCACCTGTTGTCCTAGTTATGGGAGGCTAAAATGGGAGGATTGCTTAAGCCCAGGAGTTCGAGGCTGTAGTGAGCTGTGACTGCACCAGTCACCCAGTGACTCCAACCTGGGTGACAGGGCGAGATCCTGTCTCCATTTATTTCTTTTCACATTTTTATTTCTTTCTCTCTCTCTCTCTTTTTTTTTTTTTTTTTTGACATGGAGTCTCGCTCTGTCACCCAAGCTGGAGTGCAGCAGCACGATCTCGGCTTGCTGCAGGCTCTGCCTCCCGGGTTCACACCATTCTTCTGCCTCAGCCCCCCGAGTAGCTGGGACTATAGGCGCCCACCACCTTGCCCAGCTAATTTTTTGTATTTTTAGTAGAGACGGGGTTTCACCACATTAGCCAGGATGGTCTTGATCTCCTGACCTCGTGATCCGCCTGCCTCAGCCTCCCAATGTGCTGGGATTACAGGCTTTCTCTTTTTTTTTTTTTTTTTTTAGAAGGGTCTCACTCTGTCACCCAGGCTGGAGTGCAGTGGCGCACTGTCTGCTCACTGCGGCCTGCGTGCCCTCGGGCTCAAGCAATTCTCCCACCTCAGCCTCCCGAGTAGCTGGGACTACAGGTGGGCACCAGCACACTTGGCTTTTTTTTTTTTTGTATTTTTAGTAGAGACAGAGTTTCACCACGTTGCCCAGGCTGGTCTTGAACTCCTGAGCTCAAGTGATCCGCTCATCTCAGTTTCCCAAAGTGCTGGGATTACAGGCGTGAGCCACCGCACCAGGCTCCTGTCTCTATTTAAACAAACAGGCCAGGTGCGGTGGCTCACGCCTGTAATCCTAGCTCTTTGGGAGGCTGAAGCAGACGGATCACCTGAGGTGAGGAGTTCAAGACCAGCCTGGCCAACATGGTGAAACCCTGTCTCTACTAAAAATACAAAAATCAACCAGGCACGGTGGCGGGTGCCTATAATCCCAGCTACTCGAGAGGCTGAGACAGGAGAATCACTTGAGCCCAGGAGGTGGAGGTTGCAGTGAGCCAAGATCACACCACTGCACTCCAGCCTGGGCAATACAGCAAGACTCTGTCTCAAAAAATAAAAATACAAACAAATGAACAAAAAAAAGAGTGGGAGATAAAAATAAGCGTAACAGGGGAAATGATGCATGCAAGGAAAAAGTTTGGAGTAGGGGGTTTCAGTTTTAAACAGTATGATCAGGGTGGTTTCATTGAGAAGGTGATAGTTGAGCAAAGACCTGGGGTGAGTCCTGACAACATCAGGGGGAAGAGTGTCCCAGGCAGAGAGAACAGCAAGTGCAGAGGCCTCAGGTGGAGACTGTATCTGTCTTTTTTTGGGGGTGGAGGGACAGGGTGGGTCTTGCTCTGTTGCCCAGGCTGGAACACAGTAGTGCAATCACAGCTCACTGCAGCCTTGAACTCCTGGGCTCCAGCGATCCTCCCATCTCAGTCTCCCGAGTAGCTGGGACTACAAGTACACTTCATCATGTCTAGCTAATTTTTAAATGTTTGTAGAGAAAGAGGTCTTGCTGTGTTGTTCAGGCTGGTCTCAAACTCCTGGGTTCAAGTGATCCTCCTGCCTCAGCCTCCCAGAGTGCTGAGATTGTGCCTGGCTGTCTCTGTCTTATTTGGAGAAAAGCAAGGCCATTGTAGCTGAAGCAGAGAGGACAGAAAGGTGAAGGCTGACTGCATGGAGACTCTGTGGGGCATTGTGATGGCTTTAAAGTCACCTTGCTCAAGGAGGCTGCCTCAGGGCCTTTGCATATCCTGATCCTTCTGCCTGGAATACTTTTCCCTCTGTTCTTTGCCATGTTACCACATCCTTTAGATCTCAAATCAAATATTACTCCTTACACAAAGCCCTCCCTGACTTCATATGCTAATGGTTTATAACAGTCCATAATTACACAGGCCTTTGGGTCATCATTTGATGACTGTCATCTTCTTTGGGTATGAGGCCTTCAAGGGCGGGGGCCAGGGGTGTCTGGGTCCCTGCTGTACTCTTCTTTGTGCACATGGGTGGGCGGTGGTTGAGCACAGAGGAAGTTCACAGCACATATTTGTGAATGAGGAGCTAAGATTCACGCACTCGCGCTGTGTCTAGGTTTGTGCTAAATCTTGTATGTACCTGATCCAATTGGTGCTTCTCACTGGAATGTCGGTCCTACAAGAGCAGGGAGATTCATCCATCCTGGTCACTGCTGTCTCTCTAGCACCTGGCACAGTACCTGACACAAAGTAGGTGCTCAGTAAATGTGTCGGGGTTTTTTGTTGTTGTTGTTTTTAAGACAGGTTCTCACTGTGTCACCCAGGCTAGAGTGCAGTGGCACAAACATGGCTCATTGCAGTCTCGACCTCTTGGGCTTAAGCAATCCTCCTACTTCAGCCCCCACAAGTAACTGGGACCACAGCCATGTGCCATCATGCCTGGCTGATGTTTGTATGTTTTGTAGAGACGAGGTTTCGCCATGTTGCCCAAGCTGGTCTTGAACTCCTGAGTTCAAGTAATCCACCTGCCTTGACCTCCCAAAGTGCTGGGATTATTGGCATGAACCACCGCACCCGACAGTAAATATGTTTTGAATGAATAAACTCTCATAAATGAAGTACGTGTGAGTATCCTGGTTTCCCAAGTAACAACAGCTGACTTAACTGCTTTTTCACCAGTACTAGTTATGGTTCAAAGCACCTTCCATAGATTTACTCATTTATTCCTTACAACAGCCCAAGAGGGAGGTGCTGTTATTAGCCTATCTTACAGATGAGGGAACTGAGGCACAGAGAGGTGAAGTCACCTGCCCCAGGTCACACAGCAAGTAAATATCAACGCCTGGATTCAAACTAGGGCAGCATCTGGCTCTGGACTCGGGTTCTTCACTGCAGTCCTGAACACCCCAGAGAGGTTCAAAGAGCGGAACGTGCCCAAGATGTCACTGCCGTTTGAATCCGGGCATGCCTCCCTCACCACCCAGGCTTTTAAGTCCCAGGAAGGGGAAACGAGTTGGTGTGGGATCTGATGAGGTTTCTCTTCAAATAATCCAACCAATCTTTTATTCTTTCATTCATAGTACCTCTCCCCACTGCCTTTTTCCCTTTTTCTCCTTTTTTCCTTTTTGCCTTTTTTGAATGCCCAGACACGCCACAATACCAGGCGTTATCAATACCAGCTCACGTTCCTTTCCTTATTTAAAAAAAGGACTAACTTTCTAACTCATTGCGGACACCGCTTCCCCTTTCCTCTCCGCTTTCTTTAACATGCCCATCTTATCTAAACAAATCAAATGTTTAGCCAACCGAAATTAGTTTAAATTGTATAACCTGACCCCAGCCAATAAAAAAAAAAAAGTACAAAAGCAAGACTTGCGTCAAAAATAAAGGCTCTCGTGCCCCTTTGTTCAAGCATGCTCTCCTGGTGACTGGCCAAAGAGGCACCCCTCTGTGCAAAAGTAAAATTACTTTACTAAAAATCCTTTGTTCAAATGTTCCATTTCCTTCAGATTTTAAACATTATTTCAAACATTGGGGTTATGGTTGTCCTCTGATTTATCTTTCATCTTTGCAGGCCTGGGCCCCTCACTGCTCTCTCCGTACTCAGACGAGGACACTACCCAGCCCAGGGACCACTTCCAGCCAACGGCAGGCTCGGCCCAAGCCGACTGAGCCGCCTCCTCTCCCCATCTGTCTTCTCCTCCCCCAGAGAGGACCTCAACCACACTCCAAGCCGGCAGCCAACGCACAGGATGGGGATGCCAGGAGAGGAGCCCCTCTCCTCTCTATGTGCCCCCTGCCCACCTCGGGCCTACCTCAGCCCTCACCCCTCTGCCTGCTCCCAATCTGGGGGCTCTTTGGGGTAGTCTCAGCTCAGTGACCTCTGGGAGGGGGTCCCTGGCTCCCTCCTCCTCCTCTCAGGATTTCTCTTGGGGTTCTCAATACTTGGTTACCTCATTATCCCTTTCTCTGCCTCTCTTGGCTTTATTTTGGGGAATTAGGGGTGGGGAGGGTTGGCGGGGGGCCATATCTGTGTTTCCAGGTTCTGGGGAGAACAATGATCCACAGGTCAGTGTGATCACGTTTCCTTCTATCCTTATGTTATTATTTTTATTTTTGTCAATTTCGTGATACGGTTTTTAATCATGATGAATTGCCTGGGGTCTGTAAGAATGTGGGACTCTGATCTTCCCCCCCTCCTCAGGTGTCAGTCGGGGGAGGCCCTGGGCCAGACGTTACTCCCAGCGACTTCTAATTGAGGCCAAAGCCCCCCAAGCCCTGCCTGCCAGCCCTGCCTGCCCCTTCCACTCTGGGCTTCCTGCTGCCCCCAGCTTTGACTGGACACTGACTTCATTCATGGTCCTCCTACTTCAGGAGCAGCCTTCCACTTCCTCTGCTTCCAAACTATGCAACCTCCAACCTGCTCCAGCTCCAGACTGTATAACCTCTGACCTGCACTGGTTCTAGACCACACAACCTCCAATGTGGTCTGCTTTAGACCTCCTCCTCTTCCTCCTCCTTCCTCTTTCTCTTCCTCTTCTTCCTCTTCCTCTCTTCCTCTTCGTCTCTTCCTCTTCCTCTCCTTCTTCTTCTTCTTTTTTCTTTTTTTTTTGGAGACAGAGTTTTGCTGTGTCACCCAGGCTGGAGTTCAGTGGTGCAACTTCAGCTTACTACAGCCTCCACGTCCTGGGTTCAAGTGGTTCCCCTGCCTCAGCTTCCCAAATAGCTGGGACTACAGGCATGTGCCACCATGCCCAGCTAATTTTTGTATTCTTAGTAGAGACAGGGTTTCACCACGTTGTCCAGGCTGGTCTCGAATTCCTGACCTCAAGTGCTCCACCTGCCTCAGCCTTCCAAATTGCTGGGATTACAGGTGTGAGCCACTGTGCCCAGCTAGGACTCACATTCTCTAAAATCCCTCTGCTTCAAATTTCACCATCTTCAGCTCTTTCTAGTTCTGGACTTCACCAACCTCTCATTCTGCCTGTTTTCAAACCTCACGGTCCCCAAAAATTGTCTGGTTCTGGGCCTCGCAACCTCTAACTCCCTCTGGCTCTACAGTCTATGACTCCCAGATTCTTTTGGTTCTAGAATTCACTAACTTCCTCTGGTTCTAGACCTCTTCCTATAAATTAATCTCTCTTGTTCTAGATCTCACACCCTCCAACTCCCCCTGGTTCCAGATCTTATATTCAGTGATTTCCTCTGGTTCTGAACCCCACAACGCCAAGCTTCCTGTTGGTTCCACTCCTCCTGATTGGTAATATATTTGGTTCCAAATCCAGACCTCTTAATATCTCTCTTTTTTTTTCTTTTTTTTTTTTTTGTCGTCCAGGCTGGAGTGCAGTGGCAGGATCTCAGCTCACTGCAAGCTCCGCCTCCCGGGTTCACGCCATTCTCCTGCCTCAGCCTCCTGAGTAGCTGGGATTACAGGTGCCCGCCACCACGCCCGGCTAATTTTTTGTATTTTTAGTAGACACTGGGTTTCACCATGTTAGCCAGGATGGACTCGATCTCCTGACCTTGTGATCCACCTGCCTCGGCCTCCCAAAGTGCTAGGACTACAGGCGTGAGCCACTGCGCCCGGTCAGTCTCTCTCTCTCTCTCTCTTTTTTTTTTTTTTTGAGACAAGAGTCCCACTCTGTCATCCAGGCTGGAGTGCAGTGGTGCAATCTCGGTTCACTGTAGCCTCCACCTCCTGGGTTCAAGCGATTCTTGGGCCTCAGCCTCCCAAATAGCTAGGATTACAGGCGTGTGCCACCATGCCCGGCTAAGTTTTTTTTTTTTTTTTTTTTTTTGAGACGGAGTCTGGCTCTGTTGCCCAGGCTGGAGTGCAGTGGCCGGATCTCAGCTCACTGCAAGCCCTGCCTCCCGGGTTCACGCCATTCTCCTGCCTCAGCCTCCCGAGTAGCTGGGAGTACAGGCGCCCGCCACCTCGCCCGGCTAATTTTTTTTGTATTTTAGTAGAGACGGGGTTTCACCGTGTTAGCCAGGATGGTCTTGATCTCCTGAACTCGTGATCCGCCCGTCTCGGCCTCCCAAAGTGCTGGGATTACAGGCTTGAGCCACCGCGCCCGGCCCATGCCCAGCTAAGTTTTATATTTTTAGTAGAGACAGTGTTTCGCCATATTGGCTAGGCTGTCTTGAACTCCCGACCTCAACTGATCCACCCGCCTCAGCCTCCCAAAGTGCTGAAATTACAGGAGTGAGCCACCACGCCTGGCTGGACTTCTTAGTTTCTAAATCACTTTTGCTTTAGACCTTATGAGGTTCAGCTTATTTTTCTGCAGTTCTCTATACGCAAGACTCATTTTCCCTCATCAAAAACAAGTACAGAGAGTTTGATGTGTTTATCTTTCTTTTTCTTTTTCTTTTTTTTTTTTTTCTTTTTTGAGATGGAGTCTCTCTCTGTTTGCCCAGGCTGGAGTACAGTGGTGCCATCTAGGCTCACTGCAACCTCTGCCTCCTGGGTTCAAGCGATTCTCCTGCCTTACCTTCCCAAGTTGCTGGAATTACAGGAGCCCACCACCATGTCCGGCTAATTTTTTTTTTTTTTTTTTTTTTTTAGTAGAGACAGGGTTTCGCCAAGTTGGCCGGGCTGGTCTTGAACTCCTGACCTCAAGTGATCTGCTCACCTCAGCCTCCCAAAGTGCTAGGATTACAGGCATGAGCCACCATGCCCAGCCCTGTCCTTATCTTATAATAACCAGTTCTTCTAGAACCAGACGATGCGCTAGTTCTCTTAGATTCTGAACCTCATGACCTGCACCACTCACTGGTTCCAGACTACACAACTTCTAGACAGTGTTACCTCCAGTGTCCTCTGATTCAAGATCTGGTGATCTGCTGTTTCTCTGGTTCTAGAACTGACTTACAAGTGCCTTCTGATTCTAGACCTCATTCCGTAAGTTCCTTTGGCTCTAGACTTCATCATTTCCAGCTCCTGCTCACTCAAGATCTAACTCCAAATTACCCTGGGTCTAGAATTCAGCCTTCAAATATCTTCTGATTTTAGACTTTGCCTTATATAGTTCTCTGGTTTTAGATCTTACCACCCTCAACTCCTTCTGATTCTAGATCTTATGGTCCCCAAATCTCTCTGGTTCTAGAACTCAAGATTTTAGGCTTTTGTTTTTCCTTTTTTTATTTAAAAAAAAAAAATAGAGACGGGGTTCCACCATGTTGCCCAGGCTGGTCGCGAACTCCTGAGCTCAAGCAATTCTCCCTCCTTGGCCTCACCAAAGTGCTGGGACTGCAGGCATAAGCCACTGAGCCCAGCCAGGCTTTTTCTGATTCTGTGCCTTATTCTATAAATTCCTCTGCTTCTAAGCCTCACAGCTTCCAGCTGTCTGATATCAGATCCAAATTCTTCTGGTTCTATAATTCAGCCTCCAAATGCTTCTGATTATGGAATCTAGACTTTTCCCTAAAGATTCCTCTGGTTCTGAATCTTATAACCTTAACTCTCTAATTCCAGACCCCACCCTCCTAAATCTATTCTGGGCTTCCCACCCCACTAAACTTACCCCAATTCCTTCCTTCAGTCTTAAGTCTTCCTATTCTAGACCCCTACCCTCTAGGCTGTGCTGCTCCTGGACTTCATGCCTCCCATTCTCATTGCCTACAATCTCTGTGCCCCAGAACCGCCTCCACTTCCCACCCCAGCCCTCCAGACATGCACTTACCTTGACTTTACCCCACATGGTTCGGGGCACCTGGGGCTCCCTCACCCCTTGGGTGGTTTGCAGTCCGAAGACTTCTCCAGCCGCACAGGCACACGCACAGGCACGGCACTGTCTGCATATTGCCGGGTGGGGAGAGAGGCCAGGACCCCTCAGCTCTCTGCCACCATCTATGTGCCTCCCTTACCCCCCAGCTTTCTTTCTGCAAATGGTGCTACTCTTGGTCTCCCACAGGAAAAGGCCTCCCCCTTCTTAGCCCCATTTACCCACTTTGTGGAAGGCACTGCTTGCTCTGTTTCATCAGGGGGTGGCCTATCCAGATTGGTGCTATGGGGGGGTGTGACCCCTACCTCCTCCCTCTGGAGGTGATGTGGATCCTCAATGGAGGGAATTGTGCTGGGCTAGGGAAAGGGGAGGGACTAGACCGGACACACTGGCTCTGAAACTCACCAATCTCTATACCACCATAAAGACCTCACCTTGGTAGGCACCAGAACTCTGTGTGTTGACTCATCTTTTGGATCTCCTCTGGGAGTGTGGGTGCACTGGTGGCTGAGTGTCTTTTTTTTTTCCTTCCTTCTGTTCTCTCTCTTTCTTTTCTTTTTTTTTTTTCTCTTGGAGTCTCACTCTGTTGCCCAGGCTGGAGTACAGTGACACATTCTCTGCTCACTGCAACCTCCACCACCCAGGTTCAAGCAATTCTCCTGCTTCAGTCTCCCAAGTAGCTGGGATTTTAGGCGTGCACCACCACACCAAGCTAATTTTTTTTTTTTTTTTTTTTTGAGATAGAGTCTGGCTTTGTCACCCAGGCTGGAGTGCAGTGGTGCGATCTTGGCTTACTGCAAGCTCCGCCTTCTGGGTGCACACCATTCTCCTGCCTGAGCCTCCCGAGTAGCGGGGACTACAGGCACCCACCACCGCACCCAGCTAATTTTTTGTATTTTTAGTAGAGACAGGGTTTCACCATGGTCTCAATCTCCTGACCTGGTGATCCACCAGCCTTGGCCTCCCAAAGTGCTGGGATTACAGGCATGAGCCACTGTGCCTGGCCCTAACTTTTGTATTTTTAGTAGAGACAGGGTTTCACCACGTTGGTCAGGCTGGTCTGGAACACCTGAATTCAGGTGATCAGGTGATCTGCCTGCCTCGGCCTCCCAAAGTGCTGGGATTACAGGCATGAGCCACCATGCCCAGCCCTTTCTTTCTTTTGAGACAGGGTCTCACTATCTCACCCAGGCTGGAGTGCAGTGGTGTGATCATAGCTCACTGCAGCCTCCTGGGCTCAAGCAATCCTCCCATCTCACCCTTCCCGGTAGCTGGGACTACAGGTGCATGACACCAGGCCCAGCTAATTATTTTCATTTTTTTGTAGAGACAGAGCCTTACCATGTTGCCCAGGCTGGTCTCAAACTCCTGGGCTCAAGTGATCCTCCTGCTTCAGCCTCCCGAAGTTCTAGGATTATAGGCTTGAGCCACCATGCCAGCCCCATGTCACTTTCTGATTCTGTGTATCTGTGTGTGTGTGTGCATGCACGAGTGTGTGCACATTGTCATTCTGTGTATGTGTATGGGTCTTTGTGACATTCTGTGAACCTGTGTTGTGGGTTGTGGGGGAGTTGTGATTCCTTCTACAAGTGCATATTACTGTCTGGGTGAAATGATTCTGCCTTATGTGTATTTCTGGTTACTTTGGGTTTCTGTGTTTCTCAGTGTGGAAGGTGCTGTTTTTTGTTTTGTTTGGTTTTTAACCTGTGTATGTCTGTGTGATGTGATTCTGCGTACATGCGTGGGACTGCTTGATGCTGTAATTCTGGGTACCAATGTGTGTCTGTGTGACATGATTCCCCAGAGTTAAATGAGCATGTGTGTGCAAGAGTGTGTGTCCGTGGACTCATGTGCAGGTGGGTGCCTCTGTTGTCACGTATGTCACTCTTATAACCCCCCATACAGGGTTGCACATAGGAATCTCTTCAAGGGAAGAAAAACACTCTCAAACCTTTGCACTTCCTGTTCCTTCTGCCTGAAATGCCTCTCTCTTTTCCCCTCCTCCCCTCACTTGATTATCTCCTACTCATATTTCACATCTTGGTTTAGGTACCAGCTACTCCAGGAAGCTTTCCCTGCCTGCTCCAATTGGGTAAAGTGCCCCTAAAAGCTCACCTCGGAAGCCTCCTCCCATCACAGCACTAGGCACTCTGCCCGACTCTGAGTATTGTTTGGTTTTGTTTGTTTGTTTGTTTTTTGAGACAGAGTCTCACTCTGTGGCCCAGACTGGAGTGCAGTGGCGTAATCTCGGCTCACTGCAACCTCTGCCTCCCAGGTTCAAGCAATTCTCCTGCCTCAACCTCCCTAATAACTGGGACTATAGGTGTGCGCCATCATGCCCAGCTAAATTTTTGTGTTTTTGGTAGAGACGGGGTTTTGCCATGTTGGCCAGGCTGGTCTTGAATGCCTGACCTCAAGTGATCTGCCTGCCTCGGCCTCCCGAAGTGCTTCGATTACAGGCATAAGCCACCATACCCAGCCTACTTTGAGCATTTGTGATGGAGTGAATATAAAAGCACGACTCTGTGTCAGGCTCCCTGCCAAATGCTGTACTCGTGTTATCAAACTCTCCTCTAATCCTGTGTGATGGGGATAATTATTATCCCTGCTTTACAGAGGTTGAAACTGAGGCTTAGAAGAGGGTGATCACTTGCCCAAGGTCACAGAGTCAGGAAAGGATTCTGCTGGACTCAAACCCAAAATTCAAATCCATTATGGCAGCCTCCTTTTCCCCCAGCCCCCAAACAAACAATACGAACAAAGAACACAAAAGAAACATTTACTAAGCCACCAAGATGGGCTCTGGCACCTACAGAGGCAGTAGAGTGGCAATGAAGGACACAGGAAGTAGATAGGATTCCTGATCCTGGCTCTGTCACCTTCTTATGTTGTTGTGACCTTGGTCAAACACCTCTGCAAGTCTGTGTCTTTATCTGTAAAATGGGGATGATACTAATATCTGCCCTTTAGGGTGATTGTTGGTTGTGCTGGGGGCCAGTGGGAGAGATGGGGATGGACTAACAAGAGGTTTGGGAGTGGAATAGATAGGTTTGGGAGTGTGCTTCCAGGAGGGTAACCAGAGCCTTACAGGACTTAGTGCTACATGAGGGCTTAGAAAGGACAGACTGGAAGGGTGTACGGCAGATGGGGGTTGGGGAAGGGGTGGAATCTGGAGATTAGACTATTCAGCCTGAGGTTTGACTATTCGGGGTCTCCTAATCAGGAGTTTGGGTTTTCTCCTAAGGGTGCTGGGGCCATGGAAGGCTGGGAGTGAGGGTGTGCCATGGTTTTATCATTGTCTTAGAAAGATCCCTCGGCCAGGTGCAGTGGCTCACTCTTGTAATCCCAGCACTTTGAGAGGCCGAGGTGGGCAGATAGCTTGAAGTCGGCAGTTCGAGGCCAGCCTGGCCAACGTGGTGAAACCCCGTTTCTACTAAAATACAAAATTAGCCAGGCGCAGTGGCATGCACCTGTAATCCCAGCTACTCGGGAGGCTGAGGCAGGAGAATCGCTTGAACCCCGGGAGGCAGAGGTTGCAGTGTGCCTAGATTGCGCCACTGCACTCCAGCCTGGTCGACAGAGGGAGACTCCCTCTCAAAACAAAACAAAATAAAACAAAACCAAACCTCTAGCTGCCATGTGAAGGGTAAATGAGGGAGGCAGAGTGCATGCAATCAACGCTGTGATCTCAGACGAGAGAATCTGTAAAAAGGCAAACAGGAGAGTTTATTTGAAGATTCAGGATTTGGGAAGCTGAACACAGGAAGAAAGGGGATGGTGCAACACACTTCTGAGCCTTGCTCAGGACTTGAAATCCAGAGTGCCTTCATTTAAAAACTCAGAAACACCCTCAGGGTTGGACCTTTTTTGGCTTGAGAAGCCACCCATTTTTCAGAGATGGGTAACTGAGGCCCTAGAAAGGAAGGGAAGATTTGTTCAAGGTCACACAGGAAGCTGACAATAGGGCTCGACGCCCGGGTCCGGCTCCGCGTAGGGCATGGCGCTGCCTTGCAAAGCAGCCACACCCGCCAGCGACATTCACAACCCACCCCCCAACCCTAGAGGACAGCAGGGAAATCCCACTTTAAGAACCGAGAAACTTTTTACAGCCTTGGAACACGGTAACTTTGGGAGCAGAGGCCACACCAGCTCTGTTTCCCCGCGCGCCCCTTCTCTCATTCCCTATTGGCTCTCTCTACCAAGGGTACCGTCTGGGGACACTCTGATCACCTTGTCCTCCGCGCGCTCTATGGCGAGAGGGACCTGCGCAGGCGCGTGAAGGGCCCCTTCAGGGCCCGCGCTTTACGACACTTGTGCGGCAGCGGCGGCGGCCACCCGGCGCTCCTTCGCGACGGTTCGGCCGGGTGCCGCTGGCGGCCGTTGCCAGGGTAGGGGTCGCTTTGCGGCATGGCGATGGCGGAGGGCGAGCGGACTGAGTGTGCTGAGCCCCCCCGGGACGAACACCCGGCTGATGGCGCTCTGAAGCGGGCAGAGGAGCTCAAGACTCAGGCCAATGACTACTTCAAAGGTGCGCCCGCCTAGCAGGGAGGGTGGACAGCGGCTCAGGCCGAGGGGTGCCGGGCCCGCGCGGAACCATGGCAACGCGGAGCTGCAGCCTGGGCGCGGGGCAGGCACTACCAAGTGACTGGGCGTGGGGAGGCCCAGGATGGCGCTACCAAGGGGCGACATAGGGGGCTTCGGAGAGTGATACCTAGGAGTGGCGTGCGGAGCGGGTGCTACTCAGTGGAGAGACTGAGGAGGGCGCCACCAATTGTGGGGCGAGAGGGGGACTGGAATGAGGGCGCTACCAAACGTGAGGCCTGTAGAGGGCGCTACCAGGCAGTGACATGTGGTGGGGGAGTGAGTGATGGCGCTACCAAATGGGGAGTCCTGGGGTGGGTGCCGCCAAGTGGGGAGTAGAGGAGGGACAGTCCCAATAGAGGCGGCAATCGTGGGGGTGGGGAATGGATCATTAGATGGGGGGAACAAGGAAGTAGGAGATTTGGGCTGACCCGAGAAAAAGGAAGTGATGGTGGGGGCCTTGGGAGTAGGGGTGGGGATCCCCAAGAATAGTATCACTTAGAATATTGAGAAAGAGTCAAGTGTGGGGCACCCATTCATTAATTCAACAAATATTTATTGAGTACCTGTTGTGTGCCAAGGACTGTGCTTGACTCTAGGGATATAGCAGTGAAGGAGAGAGATGTGGTCCTGTCCTTAGCTTGTAATTTTGCAGGTAAACCAGACGTGAAAAAAAAAAAAAAAAACATGTAAATAAGTAAAATACTTAAATTGTGATGAGTGCTTTGAAAGCAAACCAACAGCGTGATGAAGTAGAGAATAAGGGTTGGAGGCTACTTTAGATAGGGTAGTGGGGGAAGGCCTTACTGAGCAGGAAGCATTTAAGCTGAAACTCACAGAGGAAGAACTGGAGAGGAGTGTTCCAGGGAGTTAAGGCAGCCTGTGCAAAGGCCCTGGGGTGGGGAATGAAAGGACACTGGCATGGCTGGGGCTTTTGCTAGTTAGCGGGAGACCAATAGCAAGATGAGATTAGGACAGAGGGCAGATCATGCAGGGTCTCCCTGAGTCATTGCAAAGAGCAGTTTGGAATTTTTTTTTTTGAGACGGAGTTTCACTCGTGTTGCCCAGGCCTGAGTGCAATGGCGCAATCTCAGCTCACTGCAACGTCCGCCTCCCTGGTTCAAGTGATTCTCCTGCGTCAGCGTCCCGAGTGGCTGGGATTATAGATGCGCATGCACACCACCATGCCCACCTAATTTTTGTATTTTTAATGGAGACGGGGTTTCGCTCTGTTGGCCAGGCTGGTCTCGAAACCCTGACCACAGGTGATCCGCCCACCTCAGCCTCTCAAAGTGGTGGGATTACAGGCGTGAGCCACCACTCCTGGCCCTACAGGAGGACACACTGAGTAAGTAAATGGGACAGTCTGGACTGGAGAAGAATTTGGGTGTGATCGAACTATGGTTGGGAATGGATGAGATAATCTAGTAAGAGGGTCTAGAGAGGGGACTTAGGACAGATCCCGAGTGGAAGAGGGGGAGGCTAAGGAGGACCGCTTAGTGAGGTGGAAAGGAAGCCAGGAAAGGTGTCGGGAAGGCGGAGAGAAGAGAGCACTTATAGAACAAGGAGCTGGTGCCCTGAGTCCGATGCTGCCAAGGCGAGCACTGGCCATTGGCTTTGGCTCCGTGGATGCTGATGGTGATGTTGACAGGAGCAGTTGTTGGGGAATGACGGGGCTGGTGCAGCCAAGAGGGCGCTGAAGAGTGAATGGGAAGGGAGGGAGTGGAGAGAGCAAATGTTAAGTGTTAGGAGTATTGGTTCTGAAGAAGAGTGGAGAAATGGGGGAGGGTGGTAAGAAGTGAACGTGCGCAGGAGTTCAAGAGCAGCCTGGCCAACATGGTGAAACGTCATCTCTACTAAAAAATTAGTCGGGTGTGGTGGCACACACCTGTAGTCCCAGCTACTGGGGAGGCTGAGGCAGGAGAATCGCTTGAACCTGGGAGGCAGAGGCTGCAGTGAGCCAAGATCATGTCACTGCATTCTAGACTGGGCAACAGACAGAAAAAAAAAAAAAAACAAAAAACATGCAGTGTCAGGGGAAGATGGATTTTTTGTAAGGATGGAAGAGAGTAGAGTCCAGTAGAGATGGAGAATTGATTCTGCATGTGAGAGGGGAGACTTGCAGCAGCAAAACCCTGGAGAAGGTGGAGGTGGAAAGGATCTGGACTCCTGGAAGAGAGTTGGCCTCCAGCAGGAGCAGAAGCAAAGTATGGAGAAGTTTGATCTGGTGGGAGCCATGAGAGGGAGGTAGGACCAGTGAGAGATGAGGCCAGAGGTAGAACCTTGGAAGTCAGATTGGGGAATGTGGGTGTCATCCTGAGGGTGGTCGATGCCATGGGATGTTTGAAGAGTGGGGTGCCGTGGTTCAGTTACCATTCAGAAAAGATCCCTGGCTGCCATGCAGAGACTGGACTCCAGGGTAAGACAGGAAGGAGGCTAGATTAGTGGACAGGTGAGGGGTGGTGATCGCCAACCAGGCTGGAGGGACAGAAATAGATTCAAGAAGTGTTTCAGAGAGGAAGTGAGAGTGGCTGCCTGGAGAGAGGGTAGACGGTACTCCAGGCAGAAAAAAAAAAAAAAAAAAACAGGTGGCAACGGCCCAAAGGTGAGCGGAACCTGGCATGGAGGCCGTGAGTAGGAGGCTGGAGGAGGTTACGATGAAGCTGCGGGGAGCAGATTGCGCAGGGCTGTGGGAAGGAGGCAGGGCTTTCTGGGGTGGGGTGGTGGGGGGATGGGGCTCTGGGGAGCCCTGGGAGGTTCTGAGTAGGGAAAGGACAGGGTCAGGTTTGTGCTTTAGGAACACCCCTCTGGTGGGGCAGGAGAAGAGACTGTGAGGCCAGGTAGAGGCTGAGCCAGGAACCTGGGTAGGAGAGGCCAGGCCAGGGCTGGGTGGGGCTGCAGGGTTAGAAGGGAGTGGCTGGATCTGAGAAATGTTCAGGAGGCTGACTTGGCAAAAGAAGCGAAGTGACTGCCAGGCTTTGGGAGCTGAGGGATCGGGAGGAGTCCAGGATGAGGCTCAGTCTCAGCTGGGTGATGGGGTGGAAGCTGGACTTCCCTGTGATGGGAGCAGCCTGCATGAGGGTTGCTGCTCAGGCCGTGTCAGAATTCTGGGCCACAGCTGCCATTGGGAGGGGCCCGTTTTCCCCCAGGACCTGGGATCCAGGCTCTCAGGAGTCCTGGGGCTGGGCAGGCAGCCAGAGGGGCCTGGCACTGAGCTGTTACAGAGGAGAACGGCCCTGCTGGCCCAGGCCCCTCGCTGTCTGGCAGGCAGTAGCAGGCACAGCGCCCCAGGCTCCAGGGCTGTGGGAATAGCAATAAAAAGAGTAATTACAGTTCACCTTAATTGAGCCTTGTGGTGGCCAGGTACTACACCGTGGGGTTTAATCCTGCCCGGAGGCTGGGAGATGGCTAGGAGTGGCCCTGTTTATTTTATAAAGGAAGCAAGGCTCAGAGAAGTGAAACCACTTGCCCAAGGTCAGAGTGTGTGAGCAGCAGGGCCCGGATATCCCCTTCCTCGCCACGTGCTTGGCTCCCATGTTCAGCTTCCTCCCAGAGCCATACTGGCCCTGTTGAGGAGAAGAGGGGCCCCAGCAGGGAGAAGAGAGGTCCCGGGGCTCAGAGGACTGTCCCCTCAACTGTGGCTGATTGCTCTGTAAGTTCAGGCCTATTCCAGAAATCCTGGGGGCAGAGCTGGGTCCCCGTCTCAGGTCTGAGTCAAAGGGAAGTGTCTCAACTGTCTTCCCCTCTCTCTGGGCCTCCGTGCCCTGCTTCTGTAAAATCGGGGGTGGGGGCTTATGCTTAACCCCTAAAGAGGCTCCAGGTCTAAGAGCTTGTGGGGAGGGAGCAGGCCACGGTTGAGAGCTCAGGCTGCCTGGGTTCAAACCCTGTGTCTTTCTCTACATGGTTGATGACACCTGGACAAATGATTTAACCTCTCTGGGCCTCTGTTTCCTTGCATCTGAAATGGGGAATGTCTTGAGGCTTAAATATGATCCTGTTTGTAAAGCACATAGAACAGGGCCAGGATATGGCATGTGGGTCGACCCGTGGAGTACTGGCTCCTCCCATTTCCTCTTCTTCCCTTCATTTAGTCACTTATGCATTCACTTCTTTTGCCCGCTTCTTTTGCTGCAGCCAGTTTTCTTTTCTTTTTTTTTTTTTGAGACGGAGTCTTGCTCTGTCGCCCAGGCTGGAGTGCAGTGGCCGGATCTCAGCTCACTGCAAGCTCCGCCTCCCGGGTTTACGCCCTTCTCCTGCCTCAGCCTCCCGAGTAGCTGGGACTACAGGCGCCCGCCACCTTGCCTGGCTAGTTTTTTGT
Source organism: Papio anubis (assembly GCF_008728515.1). Classification (NCBI taxonomy): domain Eukaryota; kingdom Metazoa; phylum Chordata; class Mammalia; order Primates; family Cercopithecidae; genus Papio; species Papio anubis. The sequence goes on along the minus strand of NC_044995.1, from coordinate 2,225,566 downwards.
AGTTTTTAGTAGAGACGGGGTTTCACCGTGTTAGCCAGGATGGTCTCGATCTCCTGACCTCGTGATCCACCCATCTCAGCCTCCCAAAGTGCTGGGATTACAGGCTTGAGCCACCGCACCTAGCCGCAGCCAGTTTTCTTACACAAGTTCGTAAAACCCTCACAGGCACCCAGTGAGGCAGAGCTCAGAAAGAGGAGGCTGCTTGTCTGCGGCCTCGAGTTAAAGATCTGCAGAGCCAGGTGGCAGGCCCTGAGACTCCAGGCTCCCCTCCCTGTGCCACTGGAGTAACAGCTGCCCCATCAGGAGTGCTGGCCAGGCGGCCTCTGGACCACAGCCAGGAGGCCTGAAGGAGTCCTCGAAGGCTCTGGCATTCCAGGGAGGGTCGGTCAGATCTGGGCTGCCTGGTTCTGCCCTTGCTTGTTTCTGGGAAGTCCCGGGCCCTGCCCTCCTGGGGCTCACAGCTATGGAGGGACACACTCATTACTTAACAGTGACAATGAGAGTGGACAGGGCAGGCACAGGAGAGCCCAGGGACTGGGGCAGCACAGTCGGGGGCCTGACTCAGCCTGGGGGTAAAGGAGGGCTTCCTGGAGGAGGGGACATGTGAGCCATTTGAAATATTGCCAGGAGTTAGCCTGGCAAAGAGGATTGTTGTTAGATTGTTGCTTCTCCCTTCTGTAATGTCAGTCCCCATCTCTCTCTGCCTCCCTCCTTCCTTTTCCTCTGGAGCCACTCATGGAGCCTGGGACTCTCTTCTTCCATCTCTTCACCCAGCTGACTCCCATCCTCCAGGTCTCAGCCCTGGTGTCCCCTCTGAGCTGCCCCAACCCTAAACACTGGGCACCACTGTCTGGGGAGGGCAGGGCTGTGGGTCGAAGGACCGTCGGAGTGCTCTTGAGAACATTAAAATGGGAGTGAGGCTGGGGACTCTGTTCAGGGCTGCTGGTAGAAGGACTCTAGGAAACCCCAGTCTATAGGGGGTTCCTCAGTAGCCCAGGGATACCCAGGTAGTAAAAGGCAGAGCTAGGGACTGGGCCCAGGCCACCTGCTCCTGCCTCTGTGCCTGCCCCTGTGCCACGCTGCTGCCCAGAGGTCACCATGGCATGGGGCGTGAGAGTGGGAACCTTTTGGTCTTGGCCTGGCTCAGAAGGCCCGCTTGTCACCCGCTGTGTGACCTTGAGCACAGGCCTTTCCTCCCTGAGCTTCAGTCCCCAGATTTGGAGACAGGGTAATGCCATATCCCCGGGCTTGTGAGAGTTCAGTGAAGGGACCTGTGTACTAAAGCCCTGCATGGCCCTGGCACATCACGGCCCCCAGTGGGGACAAGCCTCTAAGGCTGTGCAAGCCTTGGCTCTCCTGCCTGTCAAATGGGCATGAGGGAGGGATCAAGCCTGGCTCTGCAGGTGCAGACAGGGCATTTGACCTTGAGCAAGACCTCCATGGCTTGTCTGTGAGGTGAGCACCAGATGGTCCTTACTCCCGTGGAGACATGAGGATTCCACAGGTCACGATGTAAATGCAGGGCACAGCTGTAGTTCATCTCAAATAAAAATCCGACCTCTCCTTGGCCAGATGTCACATCCTGTCACTCCACACTTAGAACATCAATGTCCAGACCTCGCTGTGGCTGCTGGGGGCCCAGGGATCTGTCCCACCAGCCTCCCTGTCTCATCTGTCCTCCCCCTGCCCACTGTGCCCAGCTGCCCCAGCTCTCACTGGCGCTCAGACAAGGCTCAGCCGCCTCTGGGCCTCTGCACCTGCTCTTCTTGCTCTTGGAGTGCTCTTCCCTCGGTCTGCTGCTAGTGCCCAGCTTGGGGCTGGAGGGTTGAGCGGGCGGGTGTGTGGAATCTCTTCAGTCCTGGAGATTGTGGCCGAGAGGACAAGCCCTGAGCTAGGTTGGTTGGGACAGGCAGGAGGGGCAGGCTGAAGAGATGTCTCTGGGCTCAGAATGGCCCTCAGCTTCCCCGTCTGTGAACAGGGAGACTGGGCGTCACCCAGCCCAGGGCCTGTCCTCGCGGGGTTGGAGCACTGCCTCATGCCTCTTCCTCCATCTCTGCAGCCAAGGACTATGAGAACGCCATCAAGTTCTACAGCCAGGCCATCGAGCTGAACCCCAGCAATGCCATCTACTATGGCAACCGCAGCCTGGCCTACCTGCGCACCGAGTGCTATGGCTACGCACTGGGAGATGCCACGCGGGCCATCGAGCTGGACAAGAAATACATCAAGGGTTATTACCGCCGGGCTGCCAGCAACATGGCACTGGGCAAGTTCCGGGCCGCGCTGCGAGACTACGAGACGGTGAGCTGGGGAGCGGGCCAGGCCTGGCACCTGAGCCAGGCGGATACCGAGGGCCAGGCTGGCGGGGATGGGTGTGAGGAGCCATTCACGCCTCTAGTCACCACTTAGCCAGCCAGCAAGTGCCTGTGGGGCTTTGGGCCCAGGCCACAGCTCTGTTCAGTCATCTCACACTTTGTGACCCTGGGCCAGTTACCCTGCCTCTCTGCACCTTCCTTTCCGCATCTGTGAAATGAGGAGAACAAGAAGATCAGCCTGAAGGGCAGCTGTGAGGAAAAGTGAGCTTCTGCTTTTCACATGAGTAGACCAGTACCCGGCACAGGGTCGCGTCCTGTGATGGTTCACCTGATGGTGACTGTCATTGTTAGTGCCGGTGCTGGACAGGAGCCACACAGCCTCCCTTCTTCTGGTAGAGCTTGTCTTTCAGGGGCAGGCAGAAAACCCACCGCTGAATAGGTTAGCAAAATAATTGCAGATGAGGATCTGCACTTTGAAGGAAAGAGGAAGGGAAGTCGGGCACGGTGGCTCACGACAGTAATCCCAGCACTTTGGGAGGCCAGAGTGGGAGGATTGCTTGAGCTCAGGAGTTTAAGACAAGCCTGGGCCACATGGGGAGGAGACCTCATCTCTACAAAAAATACAAAAATAAACCAAACGTGGTGGCACACACCTTTAGTCCCAGCTACTCAGGAGGCTGAGGCAAGAGGATCACTTGAGCCCAGGAGCTCAAGGCTGCAGTGAGCTGTGCTCTCACCACTGCACTCTAGCCTGGGGGACACAGTGAGACCCTGTCTCAAAAAAAAAAAAAAAAGAAAAAACAGGAAGGGTGATAACGCTGCCAGGGACAGCAGGCGGGATGTGTGTGATATGCTGATGAGGGAGGGGACCTAGGGCACAGTGAGAATTCTCTAGTGCCCTCAGCCACCTGATGAAAATCCTGATGCGTGAGGCCCTGCAGAGCGAGCGCATACCTTCACACCAGGTATGCTCTGCACCTTCCTTCAGGGAGGCTGGCTGAATCATCGCAGCACCTTGGGACGTGGGAACTGGGATTACTCCCCTTGCACGGATGAGGAAACTGAGTCCCTAAGGGGTGAAGTCACCTGCCCACCTGGTTAGTGGCAGAGCTGGGATTTGAACCCAGGAGGTCTGGCCCTCAGGGACTTGTCTCTCCCACCTCAGAGTTCGCTCCCTGAGATGGGGACGTGTGTTTGTCCTGCGCGTGGGGATGGTGCAGCAGGGGCTGTGTGTCTTGTGTGTCGAGAGGATTGTTATCCTGCCGCCACACACAGACACTTCACTCCCTCCTTCGGTTGCAGCCATCACACTCGGAGCTGCTTCTGTCGTGTAGGGAGGGGCAACCAGGGAGCTGGGAGCCACGAGTCTGCAGTTGGTGTGGGGCTGAGAATCACGAGTCTGCAGTCGGTGGAGCCAGCTCAGATGACTGGACTGGCTATTGGCCGCTGGGGTGGAGGGTGGACTTCAAGCCAGGTGAAGGCTTGAGCCAAACATGGGGCCAGGGGACACGTGTTAGGATGGGGGCAGAGATGTGGTGGGGGGTTAGGGTGACACCTAGAAGGGTTGGAGCAGGGACAGCAGAGCAGAGGCCTTCCCAACTTGGGCTCTCAAGCCATTCTTGACCAAGCCCCTCCCTCATTGTCTCTTGGTGTCCTAATCTAGAAAATGGTGACGGGAGGAGTGGCCACCTCTGGGTGGCAGTGGCTGTGATGACGTGGTTGAGTAAAGGTCACGAGCTGCAGGGCTCAGTAATGAGTAACCAAGAAGGACAGTCGGTGTTGGGTTGGGGCAGGGCTCCAGGTGAGAAGGGGGCCTGGGGAGACAGTGGGGCAGAAGAGAGGAGCCCCAAGGACAGGTTTCGGGCAGGGTCTTCGTCACATGTGGGGCTGCAGGAGCGTCTTTCCCCAGGGTAAGGAGCAGGAGCTCTTTTCAAGACTCTGGCCCAGTCTAGGGCCCAAGCCCGCATACTCCCTGAGGCTGGACTGGTTGGCTTCAGCCATCTTGTGGGTATGCCACGTCTGAGCTATGTCCCAGGCCTGGCAGATGGCAGGGAGGGTTGAGGGGGTGGGGAATTCAGAGCCTTTTACAGAACACCCAGCACCTAAATTGTCATGGCCCATTTCCCCATGGGGGCTCTCCCAGCAGCATTGGGGACCCCCACATGAGCCTGAGGGCTTACCTGTCATCAGGCCATCCACATGCCTGCAGGCCTCCAGCCCTGCTCCCTTCTGCACAATTCTTCAGGCTCCGTGTGCCCTGGGGCAGTTCATCTTCCCAAGACAAGACCTCCTGCTTGCCAGATGCTAGAGTTTCCTGTTGGACCAGGAGCTCGCCAGGGAAGCAGAGAAACACGTGACCTTGACCTTGGGCAAGGAAGCTCCCCTTAGCCTAAGTTTCCTCAGCTGTCTGCTCACTCTGGGCCCAGCACTGCTGGGAGCCCTTTGTGCACCTGAATTCAGCCTGAATTCAGCCTGAAGCCTAGAGAGGGGATGTCCCTCCTCCAGGGTCACCCAGCAGGGAAGTGGCAGAGCTGAGACTTGAACCCCCAATCCATGCTTGTAACTGTTTCTGGGCCACAATCAGTTGAATAGCTTCAGCACTTTTGTCCTCATCAAATAGAGAAAAGAAAACGGGTCATTGTTTGGAGGAAGTGTGTATAAATATTGTTTTATGGAAATTACTTTTCATTTACACAAGTACAGATGAGTGTTGCGTGTGATACAAAAATCCCTGTTTTACATGTGGGCTGCAGGCGGAGGGTCTGAGGTCACCAGTGCAGGGGCTAGAGGGTCAGGCTCTGGGCTCAGGATGCCTAGGTTCACAGCCAGCTCAGATTGGGTAGCAGCTGCATGGCTCCCAGTGCCTTTTTTCCCAGCCTCAGTGTCCTCATCTGTTAAAGGAGGTGAGAATATAGAAATAACAACCAAAGAGTTTTTTCTTTCTTTGTTTTTTGTTTGAGGCAGTCTTGCTCTGTCGCCCAGGCTGTAGTGCAGTGGCACAAATCTTGGCTCACTGCAACCTCTGCCTCTTGGGTTCAGTGATCCTCCCAGTTCAGCCTCCCAAGTAGCTGGGGCTACAGGTGTGCGCCATCATGCCCAGGTAATTTTTGTAATTTTTGTGGAGATGGGGTTTCACTGTGTCGTCTAGGCTGGTCTCAAACTCGTAGGCTTAAGTAATTTGCCCTCCTTAGCCTCCCAAAGGGCAGGGATTACAAGCGTGGGCCACGGTACCCGGCCCCAAAGTGTTTTTTCTTTTCTCTCAGTCAACAATTAACACAGAAAGTTTCTGTGACCACTGGTCACGAAAGGGAGTGGGGGTTTCTCCCTCCCGGCAACCAGGCAGTCGATTCTGTAGGGGACACCAGCTGGGTGTTCTCTAATTGAGTCAATTCTGACAGGATCTGTCTAGAGATTGCATTAGATTCCACAGGTTGAGGACTTAGTCCCCACTTGTCCCCCAGTTCTGATGCTGATCACAAGACCTTATTTTGCCGGTGATTCTGACTGACTGGGTATTAATTAACGTTCCTGTGACCCACTCCTTGGGTTCAGTTAATTTGCTAGGAGAACTCCCTCATAGAATTCAGGGAAACACGTTTACCAGCTTATTATAAAGGCTGCTACAAAGGATACAGATGAGGAGATGCACGGAGCGGCGTGTGGAATGGAGCGCAGAGCTTCCACGCCCTCTCCTGGAGCACCACCCTTCAGGAACCTCCTTGTGTTCAGCTATTCGGAAGCTCCCTGGACCCAGTCCTTTTGGGTTTTTATGGAAGTTTCATTATGTAGGCATGATTAATTATACCATTGGCCATTGGTGATCAACTTCACCTGCAGCCTTTCTCCCCTCCCAGAGGGTTGGAGGGGGGCTGAAACATTCCAACCTTACAGTCCCACTTTGATTATTCCAGTGACCAGCCCCCATCCTGAAGCTACTTAGGGGTGGCTAGCCATTAGTCAACACATGAGCATGCAAAAAGGCACATCACTTTGGAGATTCCAAAGATTTTAGGAGTTGTGTGCCAGGAAACAGGACATGATGAATATCAAACCTGTATTTCCCAGTACCACTGGCCACCTGTGGTCTTCAAACACGGTTCCCTTATATCCAAAGAATATACAACTCAAAAGGTTACTACTGGCCGGTTTGTTACTAGAACTCCATTAGGTCATTAATAATTAGTCCATCACATTATATGATTATGTCTCCCAGGCTGAGACCAGTCAGGTTTGCAGGTTTCTATTCAGTCTTGTCAGTTTCCAAAAGCAGGCGTGATCTCAGCAAATATATAGCTTCCCCCTTTCAGGCATTAGGTATAATTGAGATTAGAGACAATGTCACCTCTGACTCTGAGCCTCTTTCAAAGTGTTGATGTAATACTGGAGTTTTCTTAATTCATAACTCATTTATTCATTCCTTTACCCTCATAAATGTTCCTTCATCTCTTCATTTATACCTGTTGTCCTGAAGGAAGAAACTGAGGCAAAATTAATATAAGTAGAGATTTTATTTGGACCAAGGTTGAGGACCAGCCTGGGAGCCTCAGGTTATTTTGGGAAGTGCTCTAGAGAACAGATAAGCTCAAGCTTTTAAAGACAAAAGGATACATCAGGAGAGGAGTGATTACAAAGGGTATTTTTCAGGAACTCTCATTAGTTTAAAAAATAACATTGATGAGTAATTGGCTCTACCTTGTTAAATTACAGGGTGTAAGTGATGGTGTCCGTGTATGGCATTGTGAGGTTGATGTGTAGCTGTTTATGGAGTCTTACTCTCGAGTCCACAAGAGTCAGTGGCTTCGGGGGATGAGTTTTTCTCAAGGTGGGGAGTGGGACATGACTGCTCCCTCATTCCAGTTCCTCTCTAGGCTCTATCATCTAAGGGGGTTTGCATTACTCAAGGAAGAGTTTATTTTCTTTCTCATTTTTTCCCATTTAGTCAAAATCTTTCTTCTCGTAAGCATTGATCAAAGTCTGAGTGTCAGAGTGTCCCTCGTCACTAGGAAGGCTCACTTTAGGGCAGGCCTGTTCCATGTGGGGGAGGGGGAAGGAGATGGCTCAGTGAGGAATTTTCAGAGTGTCCAGAAACTGAAGTAGGATGGCCTCACAGAGTAGCAAAAAGAAGACCTGAATCAAGTCACTGATTTATACAGCTGCGTCTTGTGTGTTGAATCATCTCTATTCTTTAAGATACCAGGATTTTCATTTTCTTGGAAGTAAAACAACAAGATTAGTAATTTAAATAGTAGAAATATAATGACATAAGGATTATAATGAAAACAAGAATGTATACGCCAGAATGAAAAAAAGAGCCTTTTCCAGTTAGGGAGCCAACTGAAACCATCATGAGGAAAATGAAACCCAGCTTCCGCTTTGGGGACTTACTGTAGCCAACGTAGAATTCAAGATTCAGTACAAACTGCAGGCAAATAATAAAAACCCAGAAACAATGGTCAGGGCTAGAATCTCAACACAGATGTGCTACTGAAGCATCGTTTTTCTCTCTCCAGTCCCCCAGTTTTACCAAAGACACTAATAATAGCAGGACCAATTTATTCTCAAAATAAGTGTTATACTGTATTTGCATAAAGTACAGCAGGATTAGTGACTGACCATATAGACTCCTTTTAAGTTGGCTTTTCTGGAAAATGAGGAATTTCAGATTAGACTTCCCCCCCCACCGAGATGTAGTTTTCCTCTTGTCGCTCAGGCAGGAGTGCAATGGCGCAATCTCGGCTCACTGCAACTTCCGCCTCCTAGGTTCAAGCGATTCTTCTGCTTCAGCCTCCTGAGTAGCTGGGATTACAGGCACCTGCCACACACCCGGCTAATTTTTTTTTTTTTTTTTCAGACAGAGTCTCGCTCTGTCGCCCAGGCTAGAGTGCAGTGGTGCGATCGCGGCTCACTGCAAGCTCCGCCTCCCGGGTTCATGCTATTCTCCTGCCTCAGCCTCCTGAGTAGCTGGGACTACTGACGCCCACCACCACACCCGGCTAATTTTTTGTATTTTTAGTAGAGACGGGGTTTCACCGTGATAGCCAGGATGGTCTCGATCTCCTGATCTCGTGATCCACCCACCTCAGCCTCCCAAAGTGCTGGGATTACAGGCGTGAGTCACCGCGTGCAGCCACTCACCTGGCTAATTTTTGTTTTTTCACTAGAGACGGGGTTTCACCACGTTGACCAGGCTGGTCTTGAACTCCTGACCTCAGGTGATCCACCCGCCTCGGCCTCACAGAGTGCTGGGATTACAGGCATGAGCTACTGTGTCCGGCCTTTTTGTTTGTTTTTTAACAGTCTCGCTCTGTCGCCAGGCTGGAGTGCAGTGGCGCAATCTTGGCTTACTGCAGCCTCCACCTCCTGGGTTCAAGCAGTTTTCCTGCCTCACCTTCTGAGTAGCTGGAATTACAGGCATGCGCTACCACGTCCAGCTAATTTTTGTATTTTTAGTAGAGACAGGGTTTCACTATGTTGGCCAGGCTGGTCTTGAACTCGTGACCTCACATGATCCACCCACCTCGGCCTCCCAAAGTGCTGGGATTACAGGCATGAGCCACCGCTTCTGACCTAGATTAGACTTTTAAAAGCCTTTTGAAGCTGTAAAGCCAAGCCAAATATTCACCATCAGACTCTGCCTGTACCTTACAAATCAGGTGAATTCCTTCCCGACATCCCAGAATATCTTGAGGTTCCTAGGCCTGTCAGAAAATGACTTTTTTTTTTGAGACAGGTTCTTGCTCTGTTACCCAGGCTGGAGTGCAGTTGCACAATCGTGGCTCACTTGCAGCCTCGACTCTCCAGGCCCAAGCGATACTCTTACCTCAGCCTCCCTAGTTGCTGGAACTACAGTCATGTGCCATGAAGCTCAGCTAATTTTTTTATTTTTTTGTAGAAATAGGGTTTCACCATGTTACCCAGGCTGGTCTCGAACTCCTGGGTTCAAGCAGTCTGCCTGCCTCAGCCTCCCAAAGTACTGGGATTACAGGCTTGAGCCACCAGCAAAATAACAAAGTAACGTTCTTTTTTTTTGAGATGGAGTCTCGGAATCTCCCTCTGTCTCTATCACTCTATCACCCAGGCTGGAGTGCAGTGGTGCAATCTTGGCTCACTGCAGCCTCCACTCCCAGGTTCAAGCAGTTCTCCCGTCTCAGCCTCCCTCAGCTGGGATTACAGTTATGCACCAACACGCCCGGCTAATTTTTTTTTGTATTTTTAGTAGAGATGGGGTTTCACCATATTGGCCAGGCTGGTCTCAAACTCCTGACCTTGTGATCCACCTGCCTTGACCTCCCAAAATGCTGGAATTACAGGCATGAGCCACCGTGCCTGGTCCATAACATTCTTTACTTACTGAAAGGTCAGGGACCTTGTAAGGGAACTGTGTAGGTAACAAACCAGGCCACTCTTTTTCCAGGTCGTTGGGTTTATAAAGTCAACCCCAATCTTTGAAAGCAGTCAGGTAATATCTGAAAATATGCTATTCCAGTCAAAAAGCCTTGGTAAAATAACCAGTGTTTTCAGTGTGTCCTGTTACAAAAGGAAACAGATTCTTATTGTTTTGTTATGCAAATAACTATATTGCCATAAAATATATTCATGAATAGTTTGTGAATTCTAGAGAAATCAGATAGAGAGAAAGGTACATGTTTCAATTTTGCTCACCAAAATATACTTTACCCAGCCAGTTGTGGTAGCTCACGCCTGTAATCCCAGCCCTTTGGAAAGCCAAGGCAGGAGAATCACTCAAGTCCAGGCATTCAAGACCAGCCTGGGCAACACAGTGAAACCCTGCCTCTGTTAAAAGAAAGTTATTATTATGTTTTAAAATAAAATAAAAAAGAAATATAACTGGACTTGGTGGTGCATGCCTGTAATCTCAGCTACTCAGGAGGCTGAGGCATGAGGAGAATTGCTTGAACCTGGGAGGCGGAGGTTGCAGTGAGCCAAGATTGTGACGCTGCACTCTGGCCTGGGCAACAGTGAGACCCTGTCTCAAAAAATTTAAAAAAAAATTTTTTTGAAAAGAGGAATCAGCACTGTTTCAAACAAAAAGCCGTAAAAACCATTTCAGTCCTCCATCAGTTCAGGCCTGCGAACAAATAATTAATTCTTGTTCTACTTGATATTGTATTCATGAACCATCATTTTTTTGTTAGAGTTCTGAAAGTTTTTACCTAGTTCAATGGTATAATCCCCAAAGTTATCAGAAAACGTATTCAAGAATACTTGTCATGGTCTTTTCTGTGAGTTTCCTTGAAGAAGCAGCAAATTTTTGACAGTAGCTGATTGTAAAATAATTTTTTTTTTTTTTTGAGATGGAGTCCCGCTCTGTCGCCTAGGCTGGAGTACAGTGGTGCAATCTCAGCTCACTGCAATCTCTGCCTCCCGGGTTCAAACAATTCTCCTGACTTAGCCTCCCGAGTAGCTGGGACTACAGGCGCATGCTACCACGCCCGGCTAATTTTTGTATTTTTAGTAGAGATGGGGTTTCACCATGTTGGCCAGGATGGTCTCGATCTCCTGACCTTGTGATCTGCCCATCCTCGGCCTTCCAGAGTGCTGGGATTACAGGCGTGAGCCACTGCGCCTGGCCTGTGAATCGTGTTCTTATGTGTCTTGGAATCTCTTATCCCCTTGTGACAGCAGAGTGCTTCGGGTATCAGAGTGACCAGTCCCTTATTCATACCTTTCCGGCTGAGCTAGAGTCCTTACTGGTCTTCTCCTAATGGGAGGCCCTTTAAGACTCCAACACGTCATGCATGGAAAAACGTCCCCATACCTCTGCAAAGTCTCTGGTTGCCTAAAGAATCCAGTGGGTCAGAGGGGTCTATTTTCTCTTCTCTTTGGGGCAAGAAGACTTACCCTCATGCAGCTTAGTTGGAAGCAGCTGCAATTTAAAAAGCATGCTGTTGGCCGGGCGCGGTGGCTCAAGCCTGTAATCCCAGCACTTTGGGAGGCCGAGACGGGCGGATCACAAGGTCAGGAGATCGAGACCATCCTGGCTAACACGGTGAAACCCCATCTCTACTAAAAAATACAAAAAAAAACTAGCCGGGCGAGGTAGTGGGCGCCTGTAGTCCCAGCTACTCGGGAGGCTGAGGCAGGAGAATGGCGTGAACCCGAGAGGAGGAGCTTGCAGTGAGCTGAGATCCGGCCACTGCACTCCAGCCTGGGTGACAGAGCAAGACTCCATCTCAAAAAAAATAAAAATAAAAAAATAAAAAGCATGCTGTGTAATTTCAGCCCAGAAGTGCAGCCACCAGTGCCAGAATGCCAGTGCCATGACCCGGGCCTCCTGCTGTGAAGCAACCGTGGAAAAGGCAGTTTCCTTTGTTCCCCCTGAAACCCCAGTCCCTTGCTTGTAGACAAAGATGGAAACCTTCCTTCTAGAAAAAGAGAGGGAGAAAAAACCACTCAAAGAAAGTCTAGACCTCACCTGACAAGAGAGGGGGTCCAGATTCAGGAGCACTCACCCTTTTGCCCCCAGTGAGACCTGTGGAGTTGGAGGAACACAGTGGGTTTGTTCTGGTACTGAGCATCGAGTCCAGGGGCACGCAGTGTCTGAGGGGGTACCTCTGAATCCTGCTCACAGGGCCGGGAAACATTGACATAACTGAGGAAACTGAGGCAGAATTAACATAGAGTTTATTAGGGCCAAGGTTGAGAGAATTGCAGCCCTGGAAACACTTCAGGTTACCTTGGGAAGAGCTCTGGAGAACAAGGGAGAGGCTTGAGGGTTTTTGGTTTATTTTTAGAGACAGAATCTCACTCTGTCACCCAGGCTAGAGTGCAGTGGCACCATCATTGCTCACTGCAACCTCAAATTCCTGGGCTCAAGTGATCCTCCCACCTCAGCCTCCCAAGTAGCTGGGACTGCAGGTGCATGCCACCATGCCTGGCTAATTTTTTTCTTTATTGTAGAGATGGGGTCTTGCTGTGTTCCGCAGGCTGATCTCAAACTGCTGAACTTCTGCCTCAGCCTCCCAAAGTGCTAGGATTACAGGTGTGAGGCACCATGCCTGGCCTGCTTGAGCTTTTAAAGCAAAAAAAGGACAAATGAGAAGAGGGATGATTATAAAAGATGTTTTTCAGGAAATATCATTGGTTTATAAAAATAACATTGATTAATAATTGCCCATCCATTGTGGAACTAGAGGGTGTGAGTTACGGTGTCTGTGGTTCGTGGCCATCTAGAGTCCACATAGCACGTGGCTTCAGGGGATGAGTACTTCTCTTAAGTGAGGAGTGGGATGAGACTGCTGTCTTATTCCAGTGCCTCTCTGGGTCTGATGATTTAAAGGGGCTCACCAGATAATTTTTCTTTCTCATACCCAGCCTTTTGGAAAGGACATTGGAATTGGCCACTGTGCTGGGTCTGGGTGGTAGGCAGCACACTAATCTAGCACATGCCTCCCCTCAGATCACTTCCATTCGGATAGGGTGCAGTTACATAGGTGCGGGACTAGTGGGCTATTTTTACCACCAGGCTATATAACCGCATTCACTGTTAGCCCCAGTTTCGCCAGATGGTGTGAAAGCACAACCCACTCCCATCCAGCCCTTGGGAATTCTGACAGAAGGTTTAAAAACATAGTTACGGTTTCTTAGGAATTACCCCTGCTTCCAGCACTGTAGGTATATACCCTTGGTGCTAGGACCACTACATCAGGTAGGGGAAAGAAAGAGAGAAATAAAATTTGTAATTACTGTACCAGCATATTTCTGCCTTGGCTAGAACTGCAGAGTCACACCGACATCTTCCCCAACCCTCTTCCCCAGATTCTGCATGGAACGGTGCAGCTCGGGGAGTTTGAGAAGATGCTGACGGTTTGACTGAAACAGGGATCAGAAGGCGGCCCACCAGGAGTGAGCTGGAGATGCCCGGTCTCTCTTGGGATGGGATTCAAAGGCTTAGGGAAATTGGAATACTTGAGTGGATTTGTCACTTAAAACCCACTCACCCACACTGGAGGGTCCAGAGAACACACCTTTTACCAATACTTTGAGAAGCAGATTTGTGAGGGGGCCCTGGCATCCCTGGTTGCTCCTCTCTGCAGGCTGGACCTTACGGTGGGAACCACAGTCACTCAGCTGTAAAACTTACATGCAGTGGGAACAATTAGATCCGGGAGAGGCAGGGGCCAAGTGTCAGCACTCAGCTGCTGAAGGCAAGATGTCTGTCAGGAACACAGAAGCAAATCCACCATTAGAATAATCTGACTGTTGCGCCCCAGTCGGAGTAAGGGCCTATAGGGGGCCTGGTGATGAATGGAGTTTTAGCTCAGGTCTGACTCTGAGTGGGTTGAGTGGGTCCCTGGACCCCTCCTGTGGTTATTTCCCCCATTCCAGCTGCACAATTGGAATAAGTGTACTCAGCAGCTGGCGGAAAATCCCCATGTGGGTTCCCTAAGCTGTGGAGTAAGGGCCGTTATGGTGGGAAAGGCTAAATGGAAGCCATAGAGCTGCCTCTACCTAGGAAAATTGTAAATCAAAAACAGCAGCACATCCCTGGAGATTGTAGAGATTAGTGCCACCATCAAAGACTTGAAAGATGCAGGGGCGGAGATCTTTACCACATCCCCACTCCGCTCTCCTGTTCAGCCCTGTGCAGAAGACGGCTGCATCCTGGAGAATGGCAGGGGATTATCGTGAGCTCACCAGGTGGTGACCTCAGTTGCAGCTGCCGTACCGTGCGGTTTCATTGCTCGAGCGGGCGAATGCATCTCCTGGACCTGCCGTGCAGCTTCTGATGTGGCAGGTGTCCTTTCTCCATCCCTGTCTGTGAGACCCACCAGAAGCAGTTTGCTTTCAGTTGGCAAGGCCAGCGCCACACCCTCGCTGCCTGCCTCAGGGACATAACCATCCTTCAGCCCTGGGTCACAGTTTCCCTCACAGGGATCTTTGCTTTTTAAAAAATTGTCAATGAAAATTGTTACTAATTTGTTATCTTTTTGTTTTAATAGCTTTTGGGGTACATGTGGTTTTAGTGACATGGATGAATTGTGTAGTGGCAAAGTCTGAGATTTTAGCGCACCCATCACCCAACTACCGTACACTGCACCCAGAACATACATTTTTACCCCTCACCCCCTCTCACCCTGCCCCTTCTAAGTCTCCAGTTTCCATTATACCACTCTGTATGCCTTGCATACCCATAGCTTAGCTCCCACTTACAAGTGAGAACATACGGTGTTTGATTTTCCATTAGTGAGTTATTTCACGTAGAATAATGGCCTCCAACTCCATCCAAGTCTACAAAAGACATTATTTTGCTCTTGTTTTTGGTAGGGTAGTATTCCTTCATGGAGACATTGATCACCCTTCCGTTCTGCAAGCTATCACACTGGTCCACGACACTGATGGCATTTTACTAATTGGACCTAGTGAGCATGAAGCAGCTACTCTGTACTTACTGGTAAGACAGTGTGGAGTGAGGCAGTTCTCCTAATAAACACCCTCTCGTGTATATCCACATGCATAGGTACAGTCATGCATTGCTTAACAACGGGTACTTTTTGACAAATGTGTTGTTAGGTGATTTCATTGTGTGAGCACCATAGAGTGTGCTTAAACAAACCTGGATGTTACAGCTTACTATGTACGCACCTAGGTTAGGTGGCATGGCCGAGTGCTCCTAGGCTACATGCCTGTACAGCATGTTACTGTGCTGAGTGCTGCGGCAGCTGTAGCACAACGGTAAGTATTTGTGCATCTGAATGTAGAAAGGGGATAAAATAGGGCCGGGCACGGTGGCTCATGCCTGTAATCCCAGCACTTTGGGAGGCCAAGGTGGGTGGATCACAAGGTCAGGAGATCAAGACCATCCTGGCTAACACGGTGAAACCCCGTCTCTACTAAAAATACAAAAAATTAGCCAGTCGTGGTGGCGAGCACTTGTAGTCCCAGCTACTCTGGAGGCTGAGGCAGGAGAATGGCATGAACCTGGGAGGCAGAGCTTGCAGTGAGCTAAGATCATACCCCTGCAGTCCAGCCTGGGCAACACAGCGAGACTCTGTCTCAAAAAAAAAAAAAAAAAAAAGATAAAATAGGCCGGACACGGTGGCTCATGCCTATAATCCCAGCACTTTGGGAGTCTGAGGCAGGCAGATCACAAGTTCAGGAGTTCAGGACCGGCCTGGCCAGCATGGTGAAATCCCATCTCTACTAAAAATACAAAAATTAACCAGGCGTGGTGGCGGGCGCCTGTAATCCCAGCTACTTGGGAGGCTGAGTCGGGAGAATTGCTTGAACTTGGGAGGCGGAGGTTGCAGTGAGCCAAGATCAAGCCGTTGCACTCCAGCCTGGCAACAGAGCAAGATTCCGTCTCAAAAAAAAAAAAGGAAAAAAAAGAAAGAAAAAGATAAAATCTAGTATACCTGTTGAGGGCGCTTACCATGAATAGAGCTTCTAGGACTGGAAATTTCTCTGGGTGAGTCAGTGCGTGAGTGGTGAGTGAATGTAAGGTTAGGACAGTACTATATATGTCTGTAGGCTTCATAAACACTGTACACTAGATTCTACTAAAATTTATTTTTTAAAAGTTTTGGTTCTTCAGTAATAACCTTAGTTTACTGTAACTTACTTTATAAACTTTTTAATTTTTTAAAACTTTCTCACTTTGTTGTAATAACACTTAAAACACAGATGTACAGCTGTACAAAAATACTTTCTTTATATCCTTATTCTGTAAGCTTTTTTCTGTTGAAAAAAAATTTCTTCTGCTTTTTAAACTTTTTTGTTAAAAACGAAGACACGAACACAGACATTAGCCTACACAGCCTACACAGGGTCAGGAGATCAATATCACTGTCTCCCGCCTCCACACCCCGTCCCACTGGAAGGTCCTCTGGGGCTGTCATACGCATGGAGCTGTCATCTAGGGTGACAGTGCCTTCTGGATAGCCCTGAAGGACCTGCGTGAGGCCCTTGAGAAGGTGGTGGTGTTTTCAGAAAAACGTCCATGGTGGTTTGCTTGGCGTCTGTTTTCATCATGGATTTGTGTGAGTCATGGCGTTGCGCTAAGACACTCCTATGGCTGCACTGTCACTAGGCAGTAGGACTATTTCAGCATGTTTATCTTCTGGGACCACACTCGTATATGCAGGCCATTGTTGACTGAAACGTCATTATACAGCTCATGACTGTATATGTGTCTCTTGCTCTGTCGCCCAGACTGGAGTGCAGTGGCACGATCTCAGCTCACTGCAAGCTCCGCCTCCCGGGTTCACGCCATTCTCCTGCTGAGCCTCCCGAGTAGTGGGGACTACAGGTGCCCGCCACCACACCCGGCTAACTTTTTTGTGTTTTTTTAGTAGAGATGGGGTTTCACCAAGTTAACCAGGATGGTCTCGATCTCCTGACCTCATGATCCACCGGCCTCGGCCTCCCAAAGTGCCGGGATTACAGGCGTGAGTCACCGCGCCTGGCCCGTGTGTGTGTCTCTCTCTTACTGGTTCTGTCTCTCTGAAGAACCCTGACTCGCACGATGGATCTGCCCCTCATTGGGTCCTTTTCCAGAAGACACACCTGTGTTCTTCTTTCCTGTCTATGCTTGGAACTTGGGTGCAGACCTAGGCCAGATCTGGGGACTCCTTCTGCGCTCCCTAACCCTTCCTGGGATCTCCTGGTTTTTGTTCTGTGGCTTTGGGTTCCTTACAGCAGAGTCCAGCACAGTCAGTTAGAAATGCGTGGTGCCTTGCAAGCGGATACTGGTGCCTGTACACCTGCAGCATGGATCTGTGAAAGTAACAGGAATCGTCACAACCGCTGTTTAATCCAGCACTCGCCATGGCCCAGGTTGTGACCTTCATGCAGTAATAACTCATTTCATCTTCACAGCTATCCTGCACAATGGAGACTTTCTTTATCCCTGGTTTATAGGTGAGGAAACCAAGGCCCAGAGGGTAGTTCCCTCCACTGAGGTTGCACAGCCAGGAGCTGGCAGCTCTGTCCCAGAGTCAGGCCGTAAGCAGGGCATGCGCAGCGGGTCCGAGTTTCTTGGCACAGCACTCACCCTTAGCTCAGGCAGTGCACCCTGGTGCTCTCTCCTCTGACTTACTATCCAGAGAATGCTGGGTGTAACTTGCCAGAGTCATTCACCAGAAACTAACACCCTAGGGTGAAAACCATCATGTCAGGCCTCAGGCTGTCCCTGGGCAGCAGCATTTCCTGCCCTGGAAACCTGACTTCCCCCAGCTGCCTGCATGCCTCAGGCGGGCACGGCTCCCATCTGGGCTGCAGCTCATTGTCTGCGTGTTGGAGATACTCAGAATGCCCTGTTACACCTTGTACTGTGGGTCCGCTCCACGTGGGATTTGATGCTGCTCTATCATCCCTCACCCTCAGTTTTAAAACCCAAGCAGTTCTGAAGAACAGTTCTGCTAAGTTTGGGCAACTCATTCAGTGGCAAAACCTGACCTGAACTACGAAGAAGCTGCTGGTGGTCTTGGTTACTCTCCAGTGGCATGTCTGGGGGTTTTGCTGCAGAAATGGCCATGTGTGTGCGTGTGATTGCTGGGTACTGCCCTGGACCTGCTGGGGGTGTCCTGTGATAGAGCATGTACACCAAATCGTGGGGGTTTTTTTGTTTTGTTTTGTTTTGGGATTTTTGGAGACAGAATCTCACTGTGTTACCCAGGCTGGAGTGTGATGGCACCATCATGACTCACTGTGGCCTTACCTGGGCTCAAGCAATCTTTCCGCCTCTGCCCCCCAAAGTAGCTGGGACTACAGGCATGCACCACCACACCTGACTAACTTTTTTTTTTTTCCTAGAGACAGGACTCACTATGTTGTCCAGGCTGGTCTTGGACTCCTGAGCTCAAGTGACCTCCCATCTCAGCCTCCCACAGTGCTGGGATTATAGGCATGAGCCACCGCACCCAACCATCCACCAAATCACTTTACTAAAATCCAAAAAAATTCCCAATCCCCAAATACATGCAGCCCCCAGGGCTTCTTCCGGGATTGTGAACCTGTGTTACCATTTCACCAGCTCCAGACATCATTACCCATGAGTACTCCCCACTGAAGGTAATGCTTTTAGAAACAACTTGTTTACTTAGCACTGTGGATTCACATGCAGTTGTAAGAAGTAATGCAGAAATCCCAGTTTTCCCTAAAGGTGTATCTGGCATAACTACATGAATATCACAGTCAGAATACTGACCTTGATACAATCCAAATGCCACTTCTTTAAAAAAGAAAAGTTCCATGTGAAGTTCTGACTCAGTGGGCCTTCAGGAGCTGAGTCCCCTCTGGTCCGGAGTGAATGACCTTCCCTAGGAGCAGGAGCCCAGCAGGGCATCTTCACTGTCCCAGCTAGACCTCGCATGTCGCAGCAGCTGCAGTAGCAGCGGGCCTTGGGATGAGCACTTGCCTGCTGCCACCTGGCATTAAGTTTTCACGACAGCCCTCCAAGGGGTGCTGGCACCACCCCTACTTTCTAGAAACTGAGGGAGGCTTGAGACGTGAGGCCGCCTGCCCTGGCAGGCCTGGATTCAGACCCAGGAGGCATAGTCCCAGAGCCCGCGCTCATAACCACTGACTGCCCCACGCTGCCTCCCTGGAGGGCGTGCAGTGTGCCCTGAGGCCTAAGCAGGGGAGGTGGCAGAAGGGGAGCCCCTCCCAGCGTGCATGGCGGAAATCAGGAGCCTGGACTTTGGCGCAGGTTAGCCTGGAAGAGAAGGGAATCCTGGCTTCTGGGTGGGCAACTTCACCTCCCCGGGCCTTGGTTTTCTGTCTGTCAGATGAGGATTGTGAAAACACTGCCATGTAGAGGTGCAGGGAGGATAAATGAGCAAGTGAATTGCTCACACGGTATTAGGCGCATAGTCAGTGCTCCAGAAGTGAGCTGTGTATTATTACTGCTTCCACTGTCCCTGTTGCTATTCCCACTCCCTTTCTCCTGCCTGCACTGTCATTGTTTGCCTTCATCTTCCTTCCTAGCTCGCCCGCCCCCGGAGAATAGGAGAATAGGAGACTGGCGGGGAGGAAATGCTCAGTCACTCATTCATTTGTTTGGAGAAAGGGGGGAAGGGAAATTCATTCACTGCTGCAAGCACAGCTATGGCTGAGCCTCAGCCCTGCCCTCACAGGGCCCCCTTCCAGTGCGGTGGACAGACCGGTTCCCAGCAGGGCTCATGGCTGGAACAAGGGAGCCCAGGGGCCTGTGGGAGCCCAGAGAGGTTGCCTGACCCAGCCTCTGGGGCTTCCTAGAGGAGGGGACAGTGGGGCTGAGACCTGGAGGAGGAGGTGGAGGTGCGAATGAGGTGCTCTGGGCAGGGGCAGCCTGCACAAAGGCCCGGAGCCAGCACGCCAGGGACATGAGTGGTCTGGCTGGGAGGTATAGAGGGGGTGGGAGGAGCCGCATGGGCTGGGACAGATGCTGATTTGGACACCAGCCAGGTGTGCGCACATAACCGCTCCCCAATGGGAAGGATGCCAGGGGCTGCCTGGTGCTGTCTTCCTCCCCTGCCTTACACCCACCCACAGCCCAGGTGGAGCTGCCTGGCAGGGTGCCCTGGGCCTGCCCAGACAGGGAGGAAGCCGTGGCCTGCTAGGCATGGGCTCTTCTCACCCCGCTTGACACACACACCTGTTCCCAGCGTGGATGAACCTCACCCCTCACCTCTGTCACACCAGCCTGCAGGGGTCAGTGGGTGTCTCTGTGGAGGTTTCTGACTCACACTGCCAGGCTTTCCACCAGAGGCCACCCCTGCTCCTTGAGGGCCGGCCCTGGGGCCTCCCAGTCTGTCCTCTGGCACAGGAGCTGTGGGGGTCCGCTCCTGGGGAGGCTAAGGCTGGTGGGCAGGTCAGACAGGGTCTACATGACTAAACTGAGACTCAGAGAGGTGAAGTCACTTGCCCAAAGTCACACGGCAAGTAAGTAGCAGAGCCAGGATCCGAATCCAGCTCCCAAATCCAGTCTGCTTTTCAGGTTAGAAGATCCGAGTTTGCAGGAATTGGAGTAAATAAGATGGGGAGAGGGGAGAGGTTAGGGCTCCCTTCACTGGGAACTTGCTCTGTCCCAAAGCCGAGCGCCCCACGCCTATCGTCTGATCTGGTCATCAGCGCAGCAGCCCCAGAGCAGGGACCGTGAAGAGCAGTGGGCGCCCACGTGGAGTTTCCTTTCACCTGGCACCACTGTGCAGAGTTCACAAGCATTCACCCGTGCAGCTCTCACAGTGGCCTTCTGAGGGAGATACGGTTCTCAGTCCCACCTCAGAGGGAAACTGAGCCACAGAAGCAGACTCACCTGCCTGAGGTCACCCAACTCATGACCTACAGAGCTGGGATTTGAACCCAGTGTCCGGGATCTGTGACCCTCAGTTCCTCTCTTCAGTGGACGAAACAGGGAAATCCTTTGTCCCGGGCCTCCCTAGAGGGTGAGCAAGGGAAGTGACAGCACTCGGTGTTGCTGCCCGCCTGCCCCTGCTGCGTGCCAGGCCTTGTGTGTTACTTATTCCTTCCCACAGCCCTGGCAGGGGAGCCCTGTGTCACCTCCCTGTTAGAGATGAGGTAACCTGGGCTTGGGGAGCCCATGTCGTCCAGCAAGTCATTGGCCCTTTGCGTGAGTCTGGGCTGTTCCTGTGACTGTAGACCCGGCCGGGCCCTTCCTCTCATCCTCCTGCCGCCTTGGTAGTCATGATAGTAGCATCAGGACGTGTGCTTGGGACGCCGCTCGCCCCACAGGGATTCTTACAGGGCATCCTGAGCCCATAACCCTCAGACAGGCAGTTGTTTGATTTTAGCGCACTCTTGGCTAAGATTGATGAAGTGCACCCGTGCGGGCAGCTTTGCTGTACCCAGTTTTGGGGTGCAGAAACCAAGGCTCAGAGGTTAAACATGTCCAGGGTTGCACCGTCAGCACCTGGCGCCCAGGCGGTCTGACTTCCGTGTTCATGGAACCCAGGGCTGGGCAGCCTGGGGGCAGCCACTGTACCCCCACCTCAGCCTCAGCGTGCACACTCCTTCCCTCCCCACCAGGTTGTCAAGGTGAAGCCCCATGACAAGGACGCCAAAATGAAATACCAGGAGTGCAACAAGATCGTGAAGCAGAAGGCCTTTGAGCGGGCCATCGCGGGCGACGAGCACAAGCGCTCCGTGGTGGACTCACTGGACATCGAGAGCATGAGTGAGTCGGGCCCGGGCGCGCCATGCTCCAGCCCAGAATATTCCACGCGGGCCCTCTTCATTCCCTGGGGGTGGGGGTGGGCTCAGGGGTGGCCCCTTGTTCTGTCCCCAGCCTGCTGTCTGTCACTCCTCTGCCTGTGTTCCAGGGCACTCCATCCACAGCCC
Source organism: Papio anubis (assembly GCF_008728515.1). Taxonomy (NCBI): domain Eukaryota; kingdom Metazoa; phylum Chordata; class Mammalia; order Primates; family Cercopithecidae; genus Papio; species Papio anubis. The sequence continues at coordinate 2,203,952 of NC_044995.1, read as the reverse complement.
AAAGCTGGGCCTCACGTTTCCCAGTGAGCAAGACTGGGGAGCCATGGACCCACTGCCAGTTCACGGGCCCTCCCTCCGGGTAGTAGCACAGGCCCCACAGGCTGTGTCTGATTCACCTCTAGGTGCTGAGAGGATCCAAGTGATTGTTCTGGATCATCCCACCGATGATTATTGAGCATCTCCTATGTGCCAGGCACTGTCCTAGGCACTGGGGGTACAGCTATGAACAAAGCCCTCCCTGTCCTCATGGAGCTGATATTCTAGGAGGGAGATAAGATGATGAACAAGTCACGAAATGAATAGTGCTAAGTGCCATAAAACTGAATAGGGTAAAAGGATGTGGGTGAAGGTAGAGAGGGAGGTCAGGAAGAGGCCTCTGGGCCAGACCTGACCCAGGAGGGGACTCTTCACTTGCTCCGTCCCTCTCTCAACCTGTGTGTCCAGAGCCAGGTTTGCCCCATCCCTAGGAGCGAGACCTCTTCCCCACTCACAGTGGCTGTGGTCACTGACTCTCGTGTCCCCCCTCGTTCACACCCCAGCCATTGAGGATGAGTACAGCGGACCCAAGCTTGAGGATGGCAAAGTGACAATCACTTTCATGAAGGAGCTCATGCAGTGGTACAAGGACCAGAAAAAACTGCACCGGAAATGCGCCTACCAGGTAATGCACCTGTCAGGTACCGGGCACCCGGGAACCCTGGGGTGGCATCACAGTGCTGCCAGCCATGGGCACTGAGCAAAATGACAGGAGGAGGGCGGCAACGACAAGAGGAGGGCGGCCACGACAGCCAACACTGAGCAGGAGTCGTGTGCCAGACACCGTGCCAAGGGCTTCCCACAGAATCTCATCTCATCCATCCCACAGCAGCTTGGGGCGGTGGCGGGCAGTGCCGTTTGACAGATGCAGGGACAAAGGGCCAGAGAGGTCAGGGTGAAAGGTGAAGAAGCAGCGGAGTCTGTTGCTTGGAGTTCTCATCCCAGGCTCTTGGGCAGCTGTGGCTGCTGGTTGTTGCAGGCTGTTTGGGACCTGATGGTGGCTCCTAGTCCTGAGACCATCCCCTCCTCCGAACCAGGAGGGCAACTGGCCACAGGGTGTTAACTGGTTGAGTGAGACTCGGGCTCTGGTATCCTATCTGGACAAGGCCCCCTGCCCTGACCTATCAGGGACTTTACCATAATTTTGGGGATCTGCCGAGATCCACCACCTCCTGGGTTGGTTGTGAGGATGCGGGACTTCTTGTGAGTCAGGTTGACAGGCAGGTGACTCTTACAGGAGTGTGCAGGCCATGTGGGAAGCTGCCACTTGATAGGTCCTAGAGAGCCAGGCAGCCTGGGTTCAAATCTCTGCCTTCCCACATACTAGCTGTGTTCCTGTAGGCAGATGGCTTCACTTCTCTGTACTTTGATTTCCTCCCCTGTACAGTGGAGATAATCATATCGTCTCCACCAAGGGCTGTGGTAAGGAGTAACTGTGTGTAATCCACATCATTGCTTCAAATAGTGCCTAGCACATGGTTAGTGCTCTGTATGGGTTATCTGTTGATGATCGCGTTGTTAAAGGTAAGAGAGGAGGAGGAATGTCCCCATTCCTGGTTGTTTTTAATTCAAGTATAATTCATGCACAATAAAATACACAAATCTTAAGTGTCCAGTTAGATGAGTTTTTATAGTTTTATGTGCCCACTGCCCAAACAAGTTACAGAACATTTCCGTCAGCCAGAAAACTCCCTTTGACCACTTTCTAGTCAGCCCTCACTCCCGTCCCAGGGACAACCACTGATCTGATTTTTCACCACTGTAAATTAATTCTGCCTGGCTTTGAATTTCATGTCAATGTCAAATGGACTTAGAACAGTTAGTGTCTCTTCTTTTATGTGGCACGGTGTGTGGGAATCATACATGGATGTTGTGTGTATCAGTAGCTCAAGTCCTCCATTGTCTGAACAGCCCATGGTTTGTTTATGCAGTCTTTTGAGAGACAATTGGGTTATTTCTACTTTGTAGCTTTTATAAGTATAAGCCGCTATGGACTTTCTTGGACAAGTCTTTTTGTGAACATGTTTTCATTGTTCATGTTGAATTTCTCTATTGAATTTTTTTTTTTGTTTCATTGATTTTTTCATTCATTATTCTCCATGCATGCTTGAGGCTTAATTTGCTTTCTTCTGGCTTCTGAAGATGAACTTTAATGCTGTTAATTTTACCTGTTTTCTCCTAAGCAAAGCACTTAAAACTAAATTTCCTTCCAGGCAGTGCGTTAGCGGCATCCCATGAATTTTGATGTGTCATGTTTTCGTTATCATTGAGTTAGAATTTTTTTCTAATTGTCTTTATAGTTTCTGATTTTATCCATAGGTTATTGAGAAGGGTATTGTTTAACTCCCAAATATTTGGGGACTTCTAGATGTTACTGTTACTGATTTCTAATTTGGTCAGACAACACACTCTGGTTGATTCCATTGCGGCTATTTTTAGGTCTGTCTTGGCACGCTTGCAGTATGTACTGGAAAATAGTGTGTATTTTGCAGTCATTAGTCATAGGGCTCTATAAATGTCAATTAGTTCAAGATGGTTGAGACTGCTGTTAAAAATCTTTTATAGCCTATTTTTTTCTAATTGCTCAATCATTTATTGGGAGGGGGCTGTTAAAAGCTCTGATTGCACTTGTGGATTTGCCTATTTCTCCCTATAATTCTCAGGTTTTTGCTTCCTGTATTTTGAAATTTTTATTAGGTACACAATTGGGATCGTTATGCTTTCTTGATGAATTGACTCATTATAATGAAGTGACTTTGGTACTTTTTGGATTGAAATCCATGTTTTCTATTAATATAGTTAAACCAGATTTTTACACTTAATATTTGCATGCTATAACTTTTCTACCCTTTTGTATTTAACCCATTGGTATCTTTATGTTTAAAATGTTTTTCTCATAAACAGCATATACTTGGGTCTTGCCTTTTTATCCAGTTGGACAGTCTTACTTTTTTTTTTTTTTTTTTGAGATGGAATTTTGCTGTTGTTGCCCAGGTTGCAGTGCAATGGCAAGATCTTGGCTCATTGCAACCTCTGCCTCCCGGGTCCAAGCGATTCTCCTGCCTCAGCCTCCCGAGTAGCTGGGATTACAGGTGTGCGCCACCACGCCCAGCTAACTTCTGTATTTTTAGTAGAGATGGGGTTGTACCATGTTGGCCAGGATGGTCTCAATCTCTTGACCTCATGATCCACCCGCCTCAGCCTCCCAAAGTGCTGGAATTATAGGCATGAGCCACCATGCCTGGCCTAATTTTTGTATTTTTAATAGAGACAGGGTTTCACCATGTTGGTCAGGTTGGTCTCAAACTCCTGACCTCAGATAATCCACCCGCCTTGGCCTCCTAAATTGCTGGGATTACAGGTGTGAGCCACCATTCCTGGCCAATCTTTACCTTTTAATTGTAGTGTGTAGTTCATTTATATTTAACTATCAGCAATCATATGATTGCATTTCAATCTACTGTCTGGATATCTCTCTTCTATATGTCCCATTTGTTTTTGTTTTTTTTTTTTTTCCCGTTTCTCCTTCTTTGACTTTCTTTTGTGTGAATCAGGAATCTTTTAGCATTTCATTGTATCTGTTTTATTGAATTTTTTGTTATACTTTTGAACGTGTGTGGTGAGGGGTGGAGTGTTCAGTGGTTGCTCTAGAGCAGCCCTTCTCAGCTGAGGCACTATTGAGAGAATTAAGCCCTAACTCCCTTAGGCATCCGTTGTATCCGCAGTGAATTAACTTCTCTCCTGTGAATCTGTGTGCTCTCCTTGGGAGAACTGAGCAGGTATCACTGGAAATATTTTTTGTGAGGTGTAATCGTTTCCCGGAACCCTGGATGAAAAAGGCTGCTCCAGAGATTACAATGTGTAACTTTAACTTGTCCTATTCTACTTTCAAGTAATAATATGATACTTAATGGACAGTATAAGAATCTTACGGCCTGAGGCAGTGGCTCATGCCTATAATCCCAGCAGTTTTGGAGGCTGAGGCAGGTGAATCACTTGGGGTCAGGAGTTCCAGACCAGCCTGGCCAACATGGCAAAAACCCTATGTCTACAACCCTGTCTCCACTAAAAATACGAAAATTAGCCAGGCGTGGTGGCGTGCACTTTTAATCCCAGCTGCTCAGGAGGCTGAGGCAGGAGAATCACTTGAACCTAGGAAGTGGAGGTTGCAGTGAGCCAAGATCATGCCACTGCACTCCAGCCTGGGCAACAGAGCAAGACTCCATCTCAAAAGAAAAAAAAGAATCTTACAATATTGTGATTCCTTTTATTTTCTCCCAGCCTTTGTGCTCTTGTCATGCTTATGCATCTGCTATAAATACATTGTTGTCATTTCCTTAAATAGACACTAATCTTCTAAAGAAACATATCTATGAATACACGGAAAATGTCTTTTATATTTACCCTTTCTCTTACTCCTTGCTGCTTCTTGCATATGTGGGTTTCTATCTGGTATCATGCCCCTTCTGCCTGAGTACTTTTAGCATTTCTTACAGTGTACATCTGCTGTAGACTAATTCTCTCAGCTTTGGCCTTCCTGAAAATGTGTTTATTTTGTCTTCATTTTTAGGGGTATCTTTGCTGGATGTAGAATTCTAGGTTGACATTGTTTCTTTCAGTGCTTTAAATCTGTTTTGTTTTTTTTTTTCCATTGCCTTTTGACCTCCATTGTTTCTGTGAGAACTCAACAATCATTCATATCTTTGTTCCTTATAGTCTGTTTTTTTCTTCACTGGTTTTAAGATTTTATCTTTGGTATTTAGTAGTTTGGTTTTGATGTGGTTTTTTTTTTTTTTTTTTGCATCTATCCTGTATTCACTGAGCCTTTTTGATCTGTGGGTTAATATCTTTCATTAGTTTTGGAAAGTTTTTAGCCATTATCTCTTCTTCTGTTTCTTCCCATTTCTGCTCTCCTCCGTCTGGAAAGCTAATAACATGCTTTTTAGACCATTTGATACTATTCCTTAGATTTTAATGAGTTGAATTTTTAAATTCTTTGCACGATGTTTCCTCTGTGTATTTCAGTTTGGGTAATTTCAGTTGTCCTTATGTTCACTGATTCTTTGTAACTGCTGTTAAGCCCAACAAATGAATTATTTATTTCTTATGTTGTATTTTTTATTGGTGGCATTTTCATTTAGTTGTGTTTTTTTTTTAATAGACTTTTCTGTGTCTCATGTGTTCATGCATATTGTCTACCTTTTCCACTAAGTCCTTTCACACATTTACCATGGTTATCTTAATTAAAGTCTCTGGTAGTTTCATCATCTGGTTCATCTCTGAGTCTGCTCTGTTACCAGTTCATCATGTGTCTTATAATTTTATTGTATGCCAGGCATTTTGTATAAAAGAACATTAGAGACTGAGGTAAATAAAGATTTTCCTCAGAAAATGGCACACCTAGGCTGGGCACCGTGGCTCAGGCCTGTAATCCTAGCACTTTGGGAGGCCAAGGCATGCAGATCGCTTGAGCCCAGGAGTTCAAGACCAGCCTGGGCAACTTGGAGAAACCCCATCTCTACAAAAAAAAAATATATATATATATATACAAAAACTAGCCAGGCATGGTGGTTGGCACCTCTAGTCCTGGCTACTTGGGAGGCTGAGGGGGGAGGATCATCTGAGCTTGGGAGGTTGAGGCTGCAGTGAACTGTGATCGAGCTACTGCACTCCAGCCTGGGTGACAGAGTGAGACCCTGTCTTAAAACAAATAAACAAGAAAACGGCACACGTTTCTTCTGTTGAGCCACAAGAGGGAGGGGCTGTGTGAACCTCATCTGTAGTTTAGGGGCAACTTTTGTTGGAATTTCTTTACCACTGGCTTTAAATGTGTTCAGAGTAGAATTAGGAGTTTCCCTTCAGCAGACCTTGGGATCTTAGCCCTGGCAGAATTCCAGGGATGTCTTTATGTTTTAAAGTCGCCAGCTTTTGGAACTGTGGGAGACCTCTGGTATTCAGCCCTGCCGTCAGGCTGTGGGGCCGCTGGGGTGTTCGCTGCTCTCCAGTCTCACCCCGCTCTGTACCTCAGGAGGTTTCTCTCCACCTCACTTCCTTGCACCCAGCCTTCCCTGAAGCCCATGTGAGGGAGTTGGCGGGGGCAGAGGTGGGCTGTGCTGGGGCTCCCTGGAGTCCTCATCTGTCACGCCAGCCCCAACATGGTCATGAACTTCCACTCGTTTCCCCTCACGCCCAGCCCCAGGGCATCCCGCCCGCCTGCCAAGCACCAGGATAAAAGCTGTGGGCTCCTTCCCCAAGGAAAGGCTCATCCTGTCTGCATTTTGATTAATTTAGGTCCCTTTGCATTGCCAGCCCTCAGATGGCTTTAAATTTGATTTTGTTGCTTGCTTGGCTTGTTTTCATCTTTAGGGCGAGACAGTCTTTTGTAGCTTTTCTGCCTTCTGACTGGAAGTGGGTGCCTCCTGCATTTTCTTAACACCTTTTCCCCAGCTTATTTTGGAAACTGTCAAACCTACAGAGAGCTGAAAGAACAGTACAGTTAACATCTATCCACCCTTCACCCACATTCACCACTTGTGAACATTTTAATGCATTGACTTAATGTGTCTGTCTGCTTATATATGCATTTGTATGTGTATCCTTTTTTTTTTTTCCCCTAACCGATTTGAGAGTAAGTTGCAGTCATAATAACCTGGATCTCCCAAAAACAAAGACGTCCTCTAGTATGACCACAGTTGAATTGTCCTACCTTAGAAATTCATGATTGATGCGATAATACTAAGGTAGACAGTCCACGGGCCATCTGGAAAATCTGGAAACATTGACAGATATGCATGTCATTGTCAAGGTCATCTCCAGTCTGTGAAAAATAAATCATCTGCATTTCTAGACATCTGTTAATATTTTAATTCTCCCCAGCTTTCCCTAAAACATCCTTTGTAGCTGCTTTTTAAAAATTCAGGGTCCATTGAAAGCACCAGTGTTGCCTATGACCTGCCTTTTTACCTCTTTTTACCTGGAAAGTCTCACTTCTTTTTTGGGAGACTTTTATGACAGTGACATTGAGCTGTGTCCAGGCCAGTTCTTTTATAAAATGTTGTACGATCTGGATTCATGTATGTATTTCCACATGATGCTGAGTGTTTTCAGATAATTCAAGAACCAGATTTTCACATGAAACAATCGCAATGCTTTAGCACTGCACAGTCCACAGAAGCCTGCGGCTGCCTCTGGCCCCACCTGCCCCTGCTCCCCCAGGCCTCCCCTGCCCTTTTTCTTCTCTCCCTGCTTCTCCCTCGCCCTCAGCCCAGCAGCGTCTCCTGGGCAGTCCAGGCTCTCGGGGCTGGGTTGGGTAGCAGCCCCTGCAGCCGGTCCCACTGAGTCTGCCCTGCCTTCCAGATTCTGGTACAGGTCAAAGAGGTCCTCTCCAAGCTGAGCACGCTCGTGGAAACCACACTCAAAGAGGTGCGCGTTGTGGGGCAGTCGGGGGAGGGCCAGCGGGGGTGGGCTCTCTGGCTGGGGAGGGGCCACAGAGCTCAGGAACTCACGGAGCCACCTCCCTGTCTCCCTCACACCCCCACCCCTGTGCTTTTCCTCCTGAATATCCCATTTCTCTGCTGGCCTCTTGGTCTCTGTCCCACCCTCTTCGTTTGTGTCCCCTGCTTGTGTCTCTTGCATGATTCTTCTCGGTCTACTGTGAACTCTTACCCTTCCCCTCACCTCTGCCCCCTCCCCACGTCTCTCTCTGGGCCCCTCCCTCTCCGGTGGCCTCTTTTCTTTCAGACAGAGAAGATTACAGTATGCGGGGACACCCATGGCCAGTTCTATGACCTCCTCAACATATTCGAGCTCAACGGTTTACCCTCGGAGACCAACCCCTATGTATCCTTCTCGGCAGAGCCACCCTCTCCCCACCTCCACCCCCAGCCCCAGCCTCAGATCTGCAGAGGGGGAGGAGCCCCTGCCAGGGAAAAGACGTGACCTTGGAAAGGAGAGGCCTGGCCATGCTGGGGCACCAAGGTGTGGGTGGAGCTGCAGGCTGGCCACGCAGCCCAGGCTCCAGGCTCGGACAGGCCTGGGCCAGCACCCAGCGGCTGTAGGACCTGAGCTGGTAGCTCAGTCTCTCTGGGCCCTGGCTTGTCTTCGTCTGCCTCAGGATCGCATTTGAATGGCACCTGGTTCCATCCTGGCTTTGCCACTTCCCAGCTGTGTGAGCGAAGCAGGTTACTTCACTGCTTGGTGTCACAGTATCCCCACTTGCAAAGGGGGATAATAATATGTGCAACCCTATTACTCAGCAGTTCCTGAGAGGACAGGCTAAGAACAGGGCCTGGCCCATGCTCGATGCTGTGTAAGTATCTCCACATATTATGGTATTTGCTTGGTGAATGGTGGGAGGGTCTGTGTCCCATCTCCCCTGTGGGTCAGGCCTGTCTGAGGAGAGCTGAAGCAGGTGGACTGACTGGTCCCCGCACCTCCCCACCACTGGCTTTCCTGGAAGACAGGAGGCAGGGTCTTCAGTGCCATACTACTGAGGCTCAGCGACCAAGCTCTGGCTGGAGCCACAGTGAGGAAAGGGTTAGAAACCCAGACCCCTTGCACCCTGCCAAGTCCTCACTGATTGGGAGGTGCTGACAGGAGCCTTGAGACCAGGCAGGAGCAACCCATCTGGCCCATCTTCTGCCACCACCCCCCACCCCACCCCTTCCCCTCCACGCTTGCCGTGTTTTCCTTAGCAGGACAGATATTTAATGGTGACTTTGTGGACCGAGGCTCCTTCTCTGTTGAAGTGATCCTCACCCTTTTCGGCTTCAAGCTCCTGTACCCAGATCACTTTCACCTACTTCGAGGTGAGCTGGGAAGCGACAAGGTTTGGGTTCATTGTGGGGTCCTGGGTCGGGCACTTACTCTGCAAGGATAATAGTTGCAGCTGTATTTATTTTGTGGACTCGGAGATCATTCACAGGGCGGCCTTTTAAGGTTGAGTATGTTGTGCACTGCACAATAACATCACACCAAAGGACGCATTTATATCATAGATAGTGTAGAAATGGATGTTTACTCTGACCATTTTTCAGCAGATGGCAAACAAGGGTCTGAGGATGGGCCCCTTTTTCTAATTTGCACAAGGACATGAAACAGGCTTCTGGGTTGCCCTAAATCTGGCACTAAAGTCAAGCTGAGTGACGGAGTGAACAGACCAGGGCCCGAGGGTGGGAGTAAAGAGACTGTTGACAAGGCAGCTGTGCCCCCTCAGATTCAGGCTTGGTGTCAGATTCGGGTTCTCTTGATTGAAGTAGAGCCTGGAACTGAGTGTGGTGGTTCACACCTGTAATCCCAGAACTTTGGGAGGCCGAGGTAGGAGGATCACTTGAGCCCAGGAGTTTGAGACCAGCCTGGGCAACACAGTGAGACCTTGTCTCTAATAAACATTTTTTTAAAAGGCCGGGTGTGGTGACTCATGCCTGTAATCCCAGCATTTTGGGAGGCCAAGGCAGTGGATCACCTGAGGTCAGGAATTCAAGACCAGCCTGTCCAATGTGGTGAAACCCTGTCTCTACTAAAAATACAAAATTAGCCGGGCATGGTGGCGCACGCCTATAATCCCAGCTACCTGGGAGGCTGAGGCAGGAGAATCGCTTGAACCCGGGAGGCACATGTTGCAGTGAGCTGAGATTGCGCCACTGCACTCCATCCTGGGCGATAGAGTGAGAGTCAGTCTTAAAAAAAAAAAAAAAAAGCCAGGCATGGTGGCACTGTGCACCTGTAGTCCCAGCTTCTTGGGTGGCCAAAGTGGGAGAATTGCTTGAGCCCAGGAGTGTGAGGCTGCAGTGAGCCATGATCACACCACTGCACTCCAGTGTGGGGAACAGAGCGAGAACCTGTCTCTTTGGAAAAAAAATGAAATTTGAGGTAGAGCCCAGAGTATTTGCTGGAGGAACAGACACAGGTGTGAGACAAAGAGGGAACAAAAGGGGCCCTCTAGGGTTTTGGCCAGAGCATCTGGAGGACTGTGGTTGCCAATGACAAAGATGGGGAGACGTAGAGCAGGGTGTGGCCAGGAGCTGAAGAGCTCCCCTTTGGATGTGGCTGTGAGACTCAGGAGACATGGGGTGTGGGTGAGGTTCCGAGGGGTGTTGAAAATATAGGTTTCTTGGTGTCCAGATGAGATTAGACAAGAGGAGTTCACCAGGATGTGAGGGCCACACAGGGAGGCCCTGCCCATGGCAGGGTCGGGGTGAGTTGGGAGGGGAGTGATAGGCTGGGGCGAAGCCTGCATTCCTGTGTCCCTGGGCTCACAGGGTTCATGCAGCAGTGCCCAGCACAGGGCCATAGCTCAGGAAGCCCCCTGAGGAGGCAACAAGCACTCAGGCCAAGGAGTTGGACAAGCAGAGTCTGAGCAGATGCGAGGCTGGGCAGCCTTCTCCTTGCCCTCAAGCGCTGGAAGGGAAGGAGGCGGCCAGGTGCTTCTGTCCGAGACGGAAGGGTGGAGCTCAGCGTGGGCTGGGCTGGGGCACATGCTCTGCGGATGGGCCTACTTTTTGTTTTTGAGACAGGGTCTTGCTCTGTTGCCCAGGCTGGAGTGCCGTAGCATGAGCATAGCTCACTGAAGCCTCTGCTTCATGGACTCAGGTGATCCTCTGGCCTCAGCCTCCCAAGTAGCTGGCACTACAGGCACGCACCACCATGCCCAGCTAATTTTTAAAATTGTTTTGTAGAGAGGTTTCAGTATATCACCCAGGCTGGTCTCAAATTGCTGGGCTCAAGCAGTTCTTCTGCCTTGGCCTCCCAAAGTGCTGGAATTATAGGCATGAGCCATGGTGCCTAGCCATGGACCTACTTTTTCTCAAGATTCCACCCTTGGTACCTCCAGTCTGGAAGGCACCACAATGGGAGGCATGAAGCCCACGGGGGCAGGAGACACACGCACAGTTCTGGGCCTTGAGGGTGCCTGGCTGGAGGACACTGATGTACCTGGAGGCTGAGCTTTCTCTTCTGTCCCCATGTTTTCCAGGCAACCACGAGACAGACAACATGAACCAGATCTACGGTTTCGAGGGTGAGGTGAAGGCCAAGTACACAGCCCAGATGTACGAGCTCTTTAGCGAGGTGTTCGAGTGGCTCCCGTTGGCCCAGTGCATCAACGGCAAAGTGCTGGTGAGGGTGGCGTGAGCCCTGAGTGTGGGTTCCCCGCCCAGCCACACCTGGGCAGATGTGTGCTGGTGAAGGAAGTCGGGGCCTGTGGGTGGCTGGCACCTTCCCTCACAGCGGCATCCCCCAACTCCCCAGATCATGCACGGAGGCCTGTTCAGTGAAGATGGCGTCACCCTGGATGACATCCGGAAAATCGAGCGAAATCGACAACCCCCAGATTCAGGTGAGCAGGGTGGGGCCGGGTGTCTGCAGCAGAAAGGGGCAGCCTGAGCTCAGATCTCTCTGGCAACCCGGCCCTGCCTCAGAGGATGGGCTTTGTGCCCTTGGCAAGGAACAGCGGGTCTGAGCCTCAGTTTTCTCACCTGTGACTTGGGTCAATGCACCTCCTTCATGGGGTTGTGATGGCGAGCACGGTCATGACCGTGGTGCGGGGTGAGGGCACGGTGACCCCTGAGCACGCCTGTCCTTATTTGTGAGTTCAGCTGCGGACCCCTGGAGGGAGGGGGGGTCTTGGGGCTCCTGTGCTGGTGGCGGGCACACCTCAGAGAGTTCACGCACCGGTGCACACGCCCGTGCACACTGTGAGTGCTGCAGAGGACATGGATTGGGTGCGCCAGTTCCGTGTGGTCGGGAAGGCCTCTCCAGGGAGGCGAGGTTTGAGCTGACACTGCAAGAAGCAGAGGCATCTGGCGAGCATATTCCAGGCTCGAGGAGGGGTCCCAAGGCAGGGAGAAGTTGGCGAGCAGGCAGGGCTGTGCTTCGAGGGCTGACGTTGGACATGGGATTCACTGGGCCCAAATCCTGTGGCGCCTTACAGGCCTCAGTGAGGACTTTGTTCCTAGGGCAGTGTGGAGCCACCAAAGGCTTTGAGCAGGGAGAGGGCCTGATCTGAATAGTGGCGTTGAAAGCTCTGTCTGGCTTCGGGGCCATGCGGGTTGAGTGGGGTGTGGAGGGCAGATCAGCAGAGCGGGTGGGGGTGGCTCAGAATCAGTCACCTGTCCTGAATGTCCATGTCCGTGCTGGATGTCCCCTGCCCAGTCCCCACCCAGGCTGTGCTGTGGGGTGGGCACCTGGCCGGGCCAGGAGGTGGCCTATGAGTGACCACCCCCAGGGAGGTGGACTGGTTCCTAATGTTTCCCTCACTCCCCACCAGGTCCCATGTGTGACCTGCTCTGGTCAGATCCACAGCCGCAGGTGAGTCTGGGTGGGGTGCAGGGCTGGCGGGTGTGGGCTGTGGGCAGCAGGTGGAGGCAGACAGTCACCCTGAACCCCGTCTCTCCCATCTGCCCACCCTCAGAACGGGCGCTCGGTCAGCAAGCGGGGCGTGAGCTGTCAGTTTGGGCCTGACGTCACCAAGGCCTTCTTGGAAGAGAACAACCTGGACTACATCATCCGCAGCCATGAGGTCAAGGCCGAGGGCTATGAGGTGGCTCACGGAGGCCGCTGTGTCACCGTCTTCTCTGCCCCCAACTACTGGTATGTCTTTGCCTTTCCTGCCCAGGGCCTCTGCCAAGCCATGGGTTTTGTCTTGGTTTTTGTTTTGCCTTTTTATGATGGAACATGTCAAAGACAGGCAAGAGCAGATGAAAGAGCATGACGAACACCCCCGTGCGCATCACCCACCTCTGCGGCACCAGTGGGACCAGCCTGTGGGCAGTGACCAGCTGCCCCGTGTTACAGCAAGCCCCGGGCACTTTACCTTCCTCCCATTGATTGCCCAGCACGTTTCAGAAGGAAAGGGTCTTTTTCTTTTTCTTTTTTTTTTTTTTTTTTTTGAGACGGAGTCTCGCTTAGTTGCCCAGGCTGGAGTGCGGTGGCGCAATCTCCACTCACTGCAAGCTCCGCCTTCCGGGTTCACGCCGTTCTCCTGCCTCAGCCTCCCACGTAGCTGGGACTACAGGCGCCCACCACCACGCCCGGCTAATTTTTGTATTTTTAGTAGAGACAGGGTTTCACCGTGTTAGCCAGGATGGTCTCCATCTCCTGACCTCGTGATCCGCCTGTCCCGGCCTCCCAAAGTGCTGGGATTACAGGTGTGAGCCACCGTGCCTGGCCGGGGTCTTTTTCTTAACCACAATATCATGTTCACAGAAGGAGTGCTGGCTGGTCACGGTGGCTCATGCCTATAATCCCAGCACTTTGGAAGGCCGAAGCGGGCAGATCACCTGAGGTCAGGAGTTCGAGACCAGCCTGGCCAACATGGTGAAACCCCGTCTCTACTAAAACAAAAAGTAGCTAGGCGTGGTGGTGCACACCTGTAATCCCAGCTACTAGGGAGGCTGAGGCAGGAGAATTGCTTGAACCCGGGAGGTGGAGGTTGCAGTGAGCTGAGATCGCGCCACTGTACTCCAGCCTGGGCAGGAGTAAGACTCCATCTCAAAACATAACACACACACCCACAAAGGAGTGCTGATCCCTTGCCCTCACCCGAATCCTGCCAAGTTCTCTTTCTGCTGGTCTCTCCTAAGTGTCTTTTCCAGCTGACTTCTTCCAGACAGGACCCAAACAAGGCCCACATTTTCTGTCTCTTTACCTATGAGTTCCCTGTCTCTCCCCACCCCCATCATTTATTTGTTGAAGAATAGGCTTCTTCAACAAATTCTTCTTCAACAAGAATAGGCCTGCTGTACAGTCACCTGTGTCCTGGACTAGGCTGACTGCATTCCCGTGGTGCCGTGTGACACGTTCCTCTGTTCCCTGCGTCTCCGGGTGGGCAAACCTGGAGGCGTGGTCAGATTCCTAGTGGGGTCTGGCGAGCATCCACCACTGTGAGCTACGCCCTGCCCCTCCCTGCTCCTGCTTCCCTGACTCCCACCCTCTTTTCCCCATCCTCATCCTCCTGCCCTTCCCATTCTTTCCCCTTGGATTCCTGTCTTTCCCGTCCCTGTCTCTCTGTTCATCTGTGTCTGTCGTGGCTCTGTCCCTCCCTCTCCCTCTCTGTGTCCCTTCTTGCCCAGCCCTTCCTTCCCTTAACCCTCCAGCCCTGCCCAGCCCTGACCACCCTGTGCACTCTGCTCTTGCCCCTGCAGCGACCAGATGGGGAACAAAGCCTCCTACATCCACCTCCAGGGCTCCGACCTACGGCCTCAGTTCCACCAGTTCACAGCAGTGGTGAGTCACCCCTCAGGGCCCCCGCCCCTCCCGTCCTGGCTTGGGGACAAAGAGGCTGAGACCTTGGTAAGGGACGGGGATAGGTTCCGCCGGTGGGTACTCTGGGTGCTCAGGGGCTCTGTTGTGACTTCTGTCCATCCCACCTGTCCCGGCCCCACAGCCTCATCCCAACGTCAAGCCCATGGCCTACGCCAACACGCTGCTGCAGCTAGGAATGATGTGAGGCGACGGGCGGGGCGGCCTGCACCCCAGGGCCCCTCCACTCCCACCGGACCCCGGCCCTGGGCCAGGGGCAGAGCAGGCCCCGCCCCAGGGCAACGTCGGACCCCCTTTTACTTTGTAAAGTTTGTATTTATTCCCCTTTAGGTTTGCAGAGGGGGTAGGGGCAGAGTCGGGCTGGCCAGAGGGTCTGCTCCCTGGACAGAGAGGAAGGAGGTGGAGCAGCTGGGGCTGGGGGCACAGCCCAGGCATTCTGTGGGGAGGCCGTCCTCGGGATGGGGTGGGGCTGAGTGGCTGCCCTGCCCCCCTCGTTTGCATGGTTCCTCCCCCACTCAAGCAATAGGGCCCTGCCATAGGAAGACCCCCAGAGAGAGGGTCAGCAGGGGGGCCTCGCCTGCGCCTCCCCTCCTGTAGCCCCATGGTGGGGCTAGGCTGGGGCTCACCCCCCTCCCCAGCTATTTTATGTCTGTAATTAAATATGTTAAAATAAAGTCATTATTGGAAGTCAGCTTGTCTCTGGATGGTGGAGCCGCAGGAGCTGCCGGGGTTGGGTCACTGCCTGCCTGCTGAGGAGATCCGGAGAGTGGGGAGGCCACGAAGTCCCACTGGCCAGGCCCACCCAGCTCTGGGCTGACAGCCCAAGTGGCCGCTGCCTCCGCCCAGCACCGTGGGCTCCCGGGGAGAGTTCTGTCACCTGGGTGGGGCCGATAAGCCAGCACTGAGTGGAGCAGAGCGGAAGCTGAAGAAGCTCCTCACCCTTTGCCGGCTCCAGCACCAAGCGTGACGGTGCCGCTCCCTGCTCCCTGCTCAGGGTAGGCCCAGCAGTGGTTCTTCACGTCACACAATGAGGCAGGCGTCTCCAGTCATCAAGGGAGACCAAGAGGACCCTTGTCTCACTCCCAGGTGGCTCTTAGTCACAGTTAACGTTGGATCCCATTCAGGCTGCCCCGCTAGGCCTTGGTCCTCCAGAGAGATTGTGTTTCCAAGTTTGAGCTCCTCTGGACTCAGCTTTCTCCGGTGATAAGTGGCACTGGGGGATGGTCTAGAGCAAATAACTCCTGCAGGGCCGCGTCCAGGAGTGTTGGGCCCTTTCGAGGCCTCCCAGGCAGACATGAGGCATCTGCGGTCCTGATTGCGCGTAGGTGCTGGGGAGGCGTTCTCTAAGGCCCATCAGCCTGGCAGTGAGTGCACTGCCCTCTGGGGGCAGGTGCGCCGGGGTCCGGAAGCCAAGTACACATGGCTTCAGGAAAACAGGCCCGAGGCCCAGGTTGCCAGTGCCATTCGTTTCCCTGGGAAAGACCAAAGCAGCTACCATGGCTGTCGGGAGGGCGCTTCAGACCTGATGGGAGCCAGCCAGGCGGGCAGCTGTGAGGCTCGGACTCACTGGGTGTCGGGGTTCCCTGGCGCTGCAGTTCAGGAGGTCTCCCGGGACCCAGAGCAGCCATTATCCTCACAGTTAGGGTCCATTACAGTGAAAAGACGGGGGTGAGAATGAGCGGAGGGAAGAGGCGGGCGTGAGTGTCCTGCTGCCCTCTCCTGCGGAGTCGTGTGGACGGCGCTCATTTTCCGCGTGTGGATGCAACAGCGTACTGGAGTGTGGTCACCTAGGGAAGCTCACCCGGGCCTCTGCATCCAGGGTTTTCTTCAGGGGTTGGTCATGGAGACTGCTCACCCCACATGGTTGACCGTAGCCTCCAGAGAGACCCACGGCCCCCACCCTAAATCACGTCCTTAGCATAGACTGTCCACTGTGGCCCAGGGCCCCAGATAAAAGAGACGTTCCTATCAGGGAGGACACGCCACGGGCTCCCAGGTGACCTCCAGGAGCCAGCCTTTTCTTTAGTCGAGGCTACTCCCGTGCTGCACGGCTGCATAGCAAACCCCCTAACCCTCACCGGCTTACACAATGAACGCCTTGCTGTCTTCCTCAGTTCTGTGATTGGCTGGGCTTGGCTGTGCGGGGTGCATCTGAGGGCTCGAGGCATCTGAAGACTCGCCCGGCTGGACTCCATGGGGGCTGACTCCCGTGACTGCAGTTGCTGTGGGCCGTTAGCTGGGCCGGCACTGGGGCGCCTGCGTGTGGCCTCCATGTGGCCTGAGCTGCTCTCCCCATGGCAGCTGGGTCCCTCAAGGGAGCATTCAATGTTTATATTTAAATCAACCAACTGCATTCCAGCTGTAGCACTTGCCTCAGCAATGTCCTGCCTCACATTCAATTGTCTATTTCATTTCCTTCAATCTGCAACATTTCCTCAGCCCCTCTTTGTCTTTGACGTGGACGTTTGTGACGATCACGCTCCTCCCCCTCCCCGAGACTGAAGAGTGCTCCCTGTCTGGCTGCCGTCTCCTCCCCGTCGAGTGTGGCCAGGCTGTCCAGTGGGAGCATCTCGGAGGGGACACAGCAGAGGCCCCATGCTTGTGATGTATGTTGCGGATCATTTTCCCCCATTCTGTCCTTTTTTGTTAAATGGTGGTGAAAAGCACATCACATAAACTGTACCACCTTAACCACTTGAAAGTCTATATCCCAGACTGTCTTTTATCTTTAGACTTCACTTGTGGTTTGTTGCCACGGTACAGGTTTATTTTTATGAAGCCAAATGTATCAGTATTTCTTTAATTGTGCTGGCGTGGGAGTCGGTACTTCTCCCCACACCCGGGTTTCAGGGAAGTTCCCTCGGGTTTCTTCTTTATGTCAAGATCTCTAGTCTATTTGGAGTTCCTTCTTGTATGTGATGTGAGGAATGGGTCTCATTTTATCTTTTCCCAAGTGGCTATTGGAGGAAGTTTTTAAACGAGAAGAGAAATTCAGAAGATGCTGCAAGACATGGGGTCTTTACAGCGACCAATGTCTCGGTAAAGTCAGAACAAAGAGACTCAGGCACACCCACCAGAAGGACCAGAACTTTGAGCAGATCAATGCCACAGAGCTGGGCTCAGGGAAACGGAAGGGATATGGGAGGGAGCGAAAGCATTTAATGGGGGAAGGTCTGGGTAAGCCGATAAGTTTTGGGGAATCAAGGGGGATAAATACACGTGAGTAAGGCTCTGAAGTTAGAGGCAATGAATTGAACAAAAAAGAAACAGTAGCTTCCAAAAGGGAGTGTGACCGAGAGACGCCCGTAGAGGCAGGTGATGAACATCCAGGGCTGGCCGGGCACGGGGGCTCATGCCTGTGATCCCAGCACTTGGGAAGGCAGAGGCATGTGGATCGCTTGAGCACAGGAGTCTGCTGAAGTAGGGGACAGCTTACGGTTTGGATCAGGGTCATCAAGCTGGGGACGTGCCAGGTACACGGAGGTGGGGGAGATGCTGGGGGCAGGTGTGGACACTAAGCAATGGTGTCGGAGGCTGCTGGGGAGTCTCAGGGTCTGGCAGGAGCAGATGTGAACTCCCAGGAGTGGTGGACATGAATTAGGGGTCCTAAGAAGCCTCAGCCTCACCACCAACCAAGGAAGCTGTGAAGTAAAGACCAGAGAACCCGGGGGAGGGGGAGGCCTTAGATGCTCCCCACCCTATCGACCAGGATGGACCCAGGCATCCACCCAGCTGGATGGAGCAGAGACTCCAAGGCAAGAAGGACCCGAGTTCTGTCTCCCTGTCGTTCTCTTGGTCCCTTTCATGCTGTCTTCCCCGGCCCCCATCTGTCAATGGCCATGATTAGGTCACAGACCCAAGTTCTGGCCACCAGGGCAGGCAGAGAGATGACCTAACCTCCATAACACCAGTGGAGGGGGGCGGGGGCTGCCTCCCACCTGTGGGGGGTGTCATTTGCTTGGCAGCCAGAGGGACAGGCCACCACCCCACCCCTCCTTGCCAGCACCACACCGGGCAGATGGAGAAACTGGGCCCATGGTTCCCTCTGCCCACACCCTCCTGTGGCTCTCATCTCCGTGGTCCAGCAGATGTGGGGAGCCAGGGTGAGGAATTTGGACACTGGAAAACGTGTGGAAGCAGTTAAAACCTGAAGGGGCCGGGAGGGGCAGGGTGGGCACCCATCTCAGGATAAGTCGAGGAGCAGCAGCGTGGTTTTCCACGCCTGGCCCCTTGGCTCTGTTCTAAGAGTTTACACGCATTAACATTGCATTCCAACTCAGTCAGACACTTTTCAGATGCCCATTTTGCAGATAAGCAAGTTGAAGTACAGAGAGGTTAAGTTACATACTCAGAGTCACACAGCCAGCAAGTGGCAGAACGGGACTTGAGCACCAGCTGACTGGCTGCAGTCTGTGCCCTGAACCAGTTTGCAGTAGCATTGAGCGCTTTACGTGTCAGGCGGTTTGCAGGCACTTAGGGTCTTCGCAACAGCCCTTTGATGCCAAATGCTAAAATAATATCTGGGGAAAAGCTTTTGACCCCTTTTAGCAAACAAAAATTTTATGATGGCAAGAATTTATCCTGCCTGGTTAATCTGATTTTTCCCTTTTTAGTACATGGATGGTCCCTAACCTTACCCCTGAATAGAAAACTCACGACTTCCCCCAGAGCTGTGCAGCTCTCAAAGCATTTTTTTTTTCCCCCTGAGTTGGAGTCTCGCTCTGTCGCCCAGACTGGAGTGCAGTGGCGCGATCTCGGCTCACTGAAGCCTCTGCCTCCCGGGTTCAAGCCTCCTGAGTAGCTGGGATTACAGGCGTGTGCCACCATGCCCAGCTAATTTTTGTATTTTTAGTAGAGACGGGGTTTCACCTTGTTGGTCAGGCTGGTCTCGAACTCCGGACCTCACGTGATCTGCCCGCCTCGACTGCCCAAAGTGCTGGGATTACAGGTGTGAGTCACCACGCCCGGCCTCAAAGCATTTTTGTTAGCGGTCTTTTAAGATTTCTCCACCGGGCGGGGTGGATCACGCCTGTAATCCCAGCACTTTGGAAGACCAAGGAGGGCGGATCAGAGGTCAGGAGTTTAACACCAGCCTGGCCAACCTGGTGAAACCCCGTCTCTACTAAAAATACAAAAACATTAGCTGGGCGTGGTGGCAGGTGCCTGTAATCCCAGCTACTCAGGAGGCTGAGGCAGAATTGCTTGAACCAGGACCCAGGAGGCGGAGGTTGCAGTGAGCCGAGATCGCTCCACTGTATTCCAGCCTGGGCTACAGAGCGAGACTCCGTCTCAAAAAAAGAAAATTCTCGCTTTTGCGGGTGGCAGCGAGCGCGGAGAGGACACCATGAAGGCTTCGGGCACCCTACGAGAGTACAAGGTGGTGGGTCGCTGCCTGCGCACCCCCAAATGCCACACACCGCCCCTCTACCGCATGCAAATCTTTGCGCCTAATCATGTCGTCGCCAAGTCCCGCTTCTGGTACTTCGTATCTCAGTTAAAGATGAAGAAGTCTTCAGGGGAGACTGTCTACTGTGGGCAGGTGTTTGAGACGCGCCCCCTGCCGGTGAAGAACTTCGGCATCTGGCTGCGCTGTGACTCCCGGAGCGGCACCCACAACACGTACCGGGAGTACCGGAAGCTGACCACTGCGGGTGCTGTCACCCAGTGCTACCGAGACACGGGCGCTCGGCACCGCGCCCGGGCCCACTCCATTCAGATCATGAAGGTGGAGGAGATTGCAGCCAGCAAGTGCCGTCGGCCAGCTGTCAAGCAGTTCCACGACTCCAAGATCAAGTTCCCGCTGCCCCACCGGGTCCTGCGCCGTCAGCACAAGCCACGCTTCACCACCAAGAGGCCCAACACCTTCTTCTAGGTGCAGGGCCTTCGCCCGGGTGTGCCCCAAATAAACTCAGAAACGTCCCGGTGGGAAAAAAAAATTCTCTTGGAACTGTTCTGTGCCTGTCAACTGCATGGCGCTAGGGGGCGCTGCAGCACCACGGTATTTTATAGTCATTACAACACTCGTCCAGCAGATGGCGGCAAAGTGTTGGGGAAAGAGGATGCCCTTTTGCCAATCCCCATATATTTTTCTGATTTTCATTTGTATGGTATGCAAACATTTCCAATTCTCAAAATTTGGTCTCAGCTACCATTCTAACCATTTGAGGCTTACGCTTCTCTGTTTCCCGTCCACTCTGGGCCGAAGTCTTCCTGTCAGTGAAACAGGGATGTTTAAAGGAGTTTTCTTGGGCCCGTTTCCCAGAGCTGTCCTGACGACCCATTTGGGGCAGTTTCTCTCTTGTTGGGGCGTGGAGCTGCTCTTAAGGCCCTGCCTGCTGGATCCTCAAATAACGTGGTGGACACTCCCCTCCAGACCTCCTCTGTGGACCCAGGCTCTCCTCTCTCAACCCCTTGGAGTTCCCACCTCTTCTGGGCCCCAAAGTCCTGTCTCTAACTCAAAGACAGTTATCTGTGTTAAAATAAAATCACACGGGCCCGACGCGGTGGCTCACGCCTGTAATCCACTGCGGGAGGCCGAGGCGGGTGGATCACTTAAGGCCAGGAGTTCGACACCAGCCTGGCCAACATGGAGAAATCCCATCTCTATTAAAAATACAAAAATTAGCCACGCGTGGTGGCGCCTACCTGTAATCCCAGCTACTCGGGAGGCTAAGGCACGAGAATTGCTTGAACCCGGGAGGCAGAGGGGCAGTGAGCCGAGATCGTGCCTCTGCACTCCATCCAGCCTGGGTGATAGAGCAAGACCCCGTCTCAAAAAGAAAAAAAAAAAAGTAACCTTTTCTGCACTTGCTCGCTTTATTTTTCAGAGCTCTGATTGCCCCTGGTGCGCTCATTTGTTTCTCAATAGCACGCCGACTTGTCAGGGAGGTTAATAGAGGAAATTGGTGACACGGGCGTTGCAATCAGGAAGCGCTGAGAGTAGGAAGTCAGGTGGGCTCACGACTAGCAATGCAGGGAGCTGCTCGCTCGTGAGGATTGGAGGAGCCACATGGAAAATGCTGCTGCCCAGAGCCCAGGTGGCTGCGCTGGCCAGGCAGGAGCCCCTGGTTCGCAGCGGTGGCCGTCACTGCTGCTGCTGCCACCACGGCCCAAGTATCCCCTAGATGGCGTCCCCTTCCTCTGGCTTCCTCTCCCATAGCAACAGCAGCCCCTGCAGAGGACTCTGGAGTTGCGGTTGCGGGGTCCTACCCCGCAGGGGGCAGGTAGGCGTGGCGGGGAGAGGCAGTAGAGTCCCTCAAGGTCAGCTCTGACCTGTCCCCGAGGTGTTCCCGGCCCCAGCAACTGCTCAGTTATTTGTTGACTACTGACGGTCGATAGAAATCACCTGGACTGGGGAAGGCTGACCCCAAATGCGCCTACTGGGGAATGTGCTGGAAAGATACGCCCCCTGGAGGGAGTGCGCCCAGGGAGTGGGGAGGAGCGTTTGAGATCGAAGGAGTGGCCGCGTAAAGGCCCTGAGGTCTCGCAAGGAAGGGTCCAGGGGGTTCCCAGCCCCTGTTGTAGGTGCAAGAAACAGGAACCTCCTAGAGCGAGCATGCGGAGGGGAGGCAGTGGGTATGCCTCCTAGATGAAGACGAAATCCATGCTTTAGGGAGTGAGGCCTGCTGGGGACAAAAGTCTGGCAGGCAGGGCCCGAGGAGGGTCGGGGCAGGAGAGGGTTTGCAGTCATCGGAAACGGGGCGGCCTGGAAAACCCTCACTGAGAAGGTGCCAAGTAAGCAAAGACCCGAAGAAGGTGAGGGGCCAGCAGATGCCTGGGGGAAGCGCATGACGGGAGATGCAGGAAGAGCCAGGTTAAAAGCCCCAAGTGGGTGTGATAATAGGGGGTTATTAATGTGTGACTACTGCCCCTCCCGTGCCAGGCTTGGTGCTGGCGTAGGGGAGGCAGTGGCGCCAAAGAAGGCCACCTGCCGGCCGGGCACGGTGGCTCAAGCCTGTAATCCCAGCACTTTGGGAGGCCGAGACGGGCGGATCACGAGGTCAGGAGATCGAGACCATCCTGGCTAACACGGTGAAACCCCGTCTCTACTAAAAAATACAAAAAAATAGCCGGGCGAGGTGGCGGGCGCTGTAGTCCCAGCTACTCGGGAGGCTGAGGCAGGAGAATGGCGTAAACCCGGGAGGCGGAGCTTGCTGTGAGCTGAGATCTGGCCACTGCACTCCAGCCTGGGCGACAGAGCGAGACTCCGTCTCAAAAAAAAAAAAAAGAAAGAAAAAAAAAAAGAAGGCCACCTGCCTTCATGGTGGTCGCTGTTGAGTTGGATTCCCACGTGCCTGGAGTTTAAAAGTGAGGCAGCCTGGAAATGAGCTTGCAGAGTTCGCTGGGGGGCCTGGGGGAGGTTCCGCCGTGTAGACTTTCAGAGAGCTGGCCCGGGGGGGATCTGGATCCTGAACCCCGCCGATCCCGGAGCCAGCTCAGAGACAGGGGCGCCCTAAAACTCCTAGGGATATGACCAGCTGCTGGAGGGAGGGAGAAGTCTGGGTTCCGGGGACAGAAAACAACACTCTCTACCCCCATCCGGTTCCCCGACCCGGTTTCCACCGAGGCCCCGCCCTCCCCAGCGCAGTCTCCGCCCCTTGCATAGGAGGCCACATCTCCTACATCTAGATATGCAGAGAGCATGTCAACGCGCAGGAGCTGCAGCGCCCCATTTAACCACCAAGAGGCGCTCCAGGGCCGCTGGTAAAAATCGTGCGGGAAGAGATGGCTGGAGGCCAGGAGTTCAAGACCGGCCTGAGCAAAATACTGACCCACCCTCAACCCCCGCTCCCCGCCTCTCGTCTATACAACAATAAATACAAATAAATAAATAAAATAAACAAATAAATATTAAATCGTGCTGGCGATGGTTTTTCCCGAGCACTGGAAGCGCCGAAGTTTTCCCTGGCCTTTCAACGCTAGACTGCAGAAAGCAGCAGGACAGCGGTTCTCAAAGTCAGGTCCTGGACCAGATGCGTCAACGTCTCCTGGGAACTAGATACACATTATCCGGCCCACCCGAGACCTACAGAACCCCTTTGGGCCGGGAGCCCAGAAAGCTGAGTTTTCAAAGGACCCCCCAGGCACCTGCAATACGGGACCAGCTTGAGAAACGCTCCAGAATCACAGTCTGAGACCCCAGCTGTGGGGTCTGATGGTCTCTAGGATCCCTAGGGTCGCGGTTGTCAGCCCCTGCTGCCCATTGCTGGGAATCACCTGGGAAGCTTTAGGGACTGTTGCTGCCCCAGCGGTGCTCTGCACCATCCCGAGATTCCAAGAGTGGCTCCTGTGTGCATGCTGGACAAGGGCTCTGGGCCATTCCAGGGGCAGCCCGGGCGGGGACTGCTACCCTAGGGTCTCTGTCAAGGCCAGCATGTGCAGTGAATAACTGGCCACTGCTGATACGTAGCAGGAATAAGACGAGATGATGTCTCCTAGGGTTGATTTGAGCACGAACACATCACACCCTTTTCAGTACCCTGAGCAATGCTGGAAGGAAAGCTCTGCTATGATCCCCCTTTCCCATGAGGACATGGAGGCACAGAGAGGTCAAGTAACCAGCCCAAGGTCACACAGCTTGCAAGGGGCGGTGCTGGCACAGCCAGGCAGCCGAGCTCCAAATTTCTCTTCACCCAGTACCCAACCATTTCCTCTTCTCCTGTCACACCTGTGGGCCTGGGAGGGGGACTCAGAAATCAGAAATCCTTCCACCCCCGTGTCTTTTGTTTGTTTGTTTGACAGAATCTCGCTCTGTCGCCTAGGCTGGAGTGCAGTGGTGCAATCTCGGCTCACTGCAACCTCCGCCTTCTGGGTTCAAGCAATTCTCATGCCTCAGCCTCCCAGGTAGCTGGGATTACAAGCACCTGCCACCACGCCCAGCTAATTTTTGTATTTATAGTACAGACGGGTTTTCGCCATGTTGGCCAGGCTGGTCTCAAACTCCTGACCTCAAGTGATCTGCCCATCTCGACCCCCCAAAGTGCTGGGATTACAGGAGTGAGCCACTGTACCCAGCCCCTCTACCCCCATGTCTTAGAGTGGCATCCCTCCCCTCCATGTCTGTGTTCTGGAATCACCTGTGGCCTCTTATTTTCCTCTTTGGTGACAATGAGGAGCAGCTGGACTGGTCCAGATGAAGGTGGATTCAGAACCCAACCTCTGGTTTTTTGGGCTTCCTCTTGGAAACCTTTGTGCATTTGAAACCACACCCCAGAGGCATCAAGGGACTGACTGGCCCTGCAGACGCTGTTTCAAGGCCCCTGGGATGAAATCTAATACTGAACACCCTGTTCTGTCTCAGTTACTAGAGGGCTCCCCCCACCTCTGGGGCCTCCCCGAATGCTCGCGGTGGGGATGCTGGGAACAGGAGTTCAGAAAACGTTGTGTTCATTCGAGGGGGAACAAATTTTGACTCAGTGGGGGACAGACTTGCCCAAAGCCTCAAGGCCACCCAGAAAGGCTATGCAAATAAGACCCAGGGATGGCCGGGTATACAAATAAGACTCAGGAGGCGTGAGAATCGCTTGAACCAGGAGGCAGAGGATACAGTGAACTGAGATCGTGCCACTGCACTCCAGCCCGGGTGATGGAGACTCTGTCTAAAACAAACCAACCCAGGGAGACGGTGTGAAACTGTTTTTTTGTTTGTTTGTTTTTGTTTTTTTTTTGAGTCAGGGTTTCACTCTTGTTGCCCAGGTTGGAGTGCAATAGCGCAATCTCAGCTCACCACAACCTCCGCCTCCCGGGTTCAGGTGATTCTCCTCCTACCTCAGCCCTGAGTAGCCGGGATTACAGGCATGCACCATCACGCCCAGCTAATTTTTTGTATTTTTCGAACGGACAGGGTTTCACCATGTTGGCCAGGCTGGTCTCGAACTCCCGACTTCAGGTGATCCACCCACCTCAGCCTCCCAAAATGCTGGGATTACAGGTGTGAGCCCCCGCGCCCAGGTGTGAGACTGTTTCTGCAAGCATCTGTCTGTGACTGACTGGCGTTTGAGTTTCTGTGTGATAACATGTGAGTGTGCCCATGTGGCTGAGGGGATCAAAGTGTCCAATGGCATTTAGCAATGTGTGACGTGTCCTGAGTGGGTGAACATGCTGGCATTTGCAAGTACGGCAGTGTTTGCGTGAATGGGTCTGTGGGTGTGTGGGGGTCGCCTTCCCGGAGCACAGTGGATCTGTGTGCCTATGTGAGTACGTGTGTGTGCTACACGTGTGTGTCCGTGTCTGTGTCTATGTATGGGCAGGTTCATCATAATGTCTGTTGGTGAATGTGGTCTGCCAGTGGTGCCTGTGTGTGTACATGTGTCTGTGGTATGTGCTGTGCCTCCGTGCCTGGGTCCGACTGTGCATGTATATATGTGTGTGTACACATGTGTGTGGCAGTGAGAGGGACTGGCCCAGTGTTGCTTGATGTCTGTGAAATCCACACAACTCCATATTAAGTCCATCTTGCCACTTGTTTGGGGTCCACACCGCTTTCCTTCTCATAGGCCCCCCGCTGTTCCCCGGAGACAGCCCACAGCTCTGGGCGCTGCAGGGAGGAGGAGCAGAGAAACTCACTCTGAGTCTTCATTTCCTGCGTTCTGCTGTTTGCTCCTCCGGTCTCCAAATTCCTCCGAGCATCTGTCTCTGCTGTTCTTTTACCTTCTAGCTCCTCAGGCAGGCCAGGTCCCCGTGGTCACGTACCTCTGCCCTCTGAGGTGGGCAGCAGCAAAGGACAGCCTCCCTCCCCACCACCGACCAGAACCTTCCCACCCAGCCTCTCCGCCTCCCTGCACCTGCAAAGCCTCCCCTCCAGGTGAGGTCCACAGCTTGTATTTTCCCCAGGGCCTCATTCTTGCCAGGCTGTGAGCCGTGGACTACACGGCCAAGTATCCACCACCATGCACAAAAGGGCTCTAGCAAGGCCATGCAGCACGCCAGGCAGCAAGCAGCACCAGCAGTAACCACTCCACTCAGAAAAGAGCTGGGGTGGGGCGCAGTGGCTCACTCCCATCATCCCAGTGCTCTCGGAAGCCGAGGCCAGAGGATCGCTTGATCCCAAGAGTGCAAGTGAGCCGTGATTGCAATACCGCACTCCAGCCTGGGTGACAGAGCCAGACACTGCCTTGAAAGAAAGAAAAGAGAGAGAGAGAAAGAGAAAGGAGAGAAAGAGAGAGAGACAGAAAGAAAGAAAAGAGAAAGAGAGAGAGAGAGGGAGAGAGGGAGGGAGGGAGGGAAGGAGGAAGGAAGGAAGGAAAATAGGAAGGAAGGGAGGAAGGAAGGGAGGAAGGGAGGTAGGAAGAAAGAAAAAGAAAGAGAAAGATGAAGGAAGGAAGGGAGGGAGGGAGGGGAGGGGAGGGGAAGGAGGGGAAGGAGGGGAAGGAAGGGAGGGAGGGAGGAGCGTGGAAGAGAGAAAGACAAAAGGAGGGTGGTGGGATACAATTCTTTACTTTCCAGAGAAAAAAAATAAGAAACTTAGGCCAGGCCTGCAACCAATTAGGAAGACAGACTGGCCCCTGGACCTCCATGAACTCCCTTTTCTCCTGCCCTCAGCAAGGCTAGAGTCTGGTCATTTGCTGTTTTTCACTGCTGGGGGTTGTGGGGACACAAGGCAATACAGAGAGAGGCCCCCAGCTTCCTCCCAACCTCCACAGGGCCTTAGCAACCCAATTTCTTCCCAATCATAGGAAGCAGTTGGCTGGGCGCAGTGGCTCATGCCTGTAATCCCAGCACTTTGGGAAGCCGAAGTGGGCGGATCAGTTGAGGTTAGGAGTTCAAGACAGGCTTGGCCAACATGGTGAAACCCCATCTCTACTAAAAATACAAAAATTAACCAGGTGTGGTGGCACACGCCTGTAGTCCCAGCTACTCGGGAGGCTGAGGGAGGAGAATCACTTGAACCCGGGAGGTGGAGGTTGCAGTGAACCGAGACCGCGCCACCATACTCCAGCCTGGGTGACAGAGACTCCATCTCAAAAAAAAAGAAGCAGCAGCAGCAATTAATGCACAAGCAATTAATGCACAACACACACAGCCTTTTTTTTTGTGACAGAGTCTCACTCTGTCACTAGGCTGGAGTGCAATGGTGCGATCTCGGCTCACTGCAACCTCCACTTTCCGGGTTCAAGAGATTCTCCTGCCTCAGCCTCCCGAGTAGCTGAGACTACAGGCATGCACCACCAGGCCAGGCTAATTTTTGTATTTTTAGTAGAGACGGGGTTTCACCATGTTGGCCAGGATGGTCTTGATCTCTTGACCTTGTATCCACCTGCCTCGGCCTCCCTAAGTGCTGGGATTACAGGCGTGAGCCACCACGTCCGGCCAACCACAGCCCCTCTTTTAGGCCTTTTCTTATTGCAATGAGTTTTCAATGTGTCCAGTGGCCGAATTGCCCAGATGTTTGGAAGCTTGATGCAAACAGAATTCAGAGCCACACAGGCACCGCTAGCAAATCCACATCTCTGATGCTGAGGGCCCCAGAATCTGTGTTTTGAACAGCATTTTCAGATGCTTTTACTGTACCTTACAACCAAGATCGGGAGAGGTATGCAAACCAAGGGCCCTGTCCCCTCCAAAGCAGCAGAGTCCAGGGGCATGAGGATGGCAAGCGAAGTGACAACATAAACACAGGTGTCTCCATCTTCAAGGATGGGAGTAGAACGGACAGGAAGGGCCGGGTCACCCCCAGAGCATTCGTCAGTTGCCAAGTCCAAAGCTAAGAAACCAGTTCATAAATGTTTTTTTATTTGCATGTTGGCTCAAGTCCTCTTTTTAAGTCCAAGGAGGCAGTCCACGTTAAGTGTGCAGGCAAAAAAGGGACAGGAAAAGCAGGCAATTTCTCCCCTGCCCTCCCGCTCTCCTTTTATCAAGCTGAGCACCTTGAGTTGCATTTGAGGAAATTAAAACTATAGATGACGGAACCCCCTTGTATCGAATTCTTTCTTTACATTTTTTGGGTTGCTACAAGGAATCAGTATATATATATATATATATATATATATATATATATATATATATATATATATTTTATCAGGTGGTACGCGTGGTGGCTCACACCTGTCATCCCAGCATTTTGGGAGGCCGAGGCAGGAGGATCACTTGAGGCCAGAAGTTTGAGGCTGCAGTGATCATGCCACTGCACTCCAGCCTGGGCAACAGAGTGAGACCCAGTCTCTAAAAAACTTTTTAAAAATCAACGCATGAGACAAAACTTTAACAAGAGAATAAAGAGGGTTGTAAGGTGGAGATGTGGGCAGCACTCCAACTCCACTTTCAAGTTCAGAGGCAGAAAGAGCAACTTTCTCTCCCA
The DNA here is from genome assembly GCF_008728515.1 of Papio anubis. Classification (NCBI taxonomy): domain Eukaryota; kingdom Metazoa; phylum Chordata; class Mammalia; order Primates; family Cercopithecidae; genus Papio; species Papio anubis. The sequence continues at coordinate 2,175,361 of NC_044995.1, read as the reverse complement.
CGCTTGTAGGGAGGGCCCGTGGGCTGTCTCTAGCCCTCGCCTCACAGCTGGTCTTCTCGCTCTCCCTGTTCAGCTTCTGCTCTGGCCTCGGCCCTCAGCACCCTGAGGCTCCTGGCCTCGCCTGCCCTGGGGACTCTCTTGGGCAGGGTTGGCAACCGGGGAGTGTGCCAGAAGGCTCTCCGGTGCTTGCGAAACCACGAAAAGCGTCCAGGGGTCTGGAACCTCACTGTCTTGACCTGTTTCCGGGCCCTGGCTCCTGAAGCTGTTCCTGTGGCCCCTTGGGCAGCTGAGGCTTCAGCTTCCTGGATACCTGGGGCCCCTGCCCTCTGATTATGTGCAGCCTCTGCCCTTTGGCCAGCCCGGGCCTGTGCCCTCTGGTTACCTGCACCCTGGACAGCTGGGGCCCTTTCCCTCTGGTCATGTATGGCCTCTTCCCTTTGAGGATCTGTAGCCTCTGACCCCTGGTCAGCTAGGGCCTCTTCCCTCAGGTTATCTGCACCCTGTGGCCTATGGTCAGCTGGGGCCTCTGCCCTCTGATTATCTGCAGCCTCTTCCCTCTGATTACCTGCAGCCTCTTCCCTCTGGTCAACTATGGCCTCTTCCCTCTGATTACCTGCAGCCTCTCCCCCCTGATCAGCCTCGATGTCTGCCCCCTGACCTGTGGGCGCTGTCTGCTCCTTCCTGCGGCGCCTAAACGAGGCCCAGTTGATCTTGGGCCTCCATCGCCTAGGGGAGGCCTGCGGGGCACAGACATCTCCCACATTTTCCACAGGATCCCCGGGATCCCCGGGGCTGGTGCCGGAGGATACCCCTGCGCTCTCCACTGGGATGGAGGCCAGCCGGGCCTCGCCCACCCCGGGGCCCGCCCTCGGCGCCCAACCCTTCACCCTCCGCTTCAGCTTCCCCCAGGACACCTGGCTGACATACTCCCGCCACCTGTCCGCCTTGGACAGCTGAGGTCCCAGGTTGTCCTCAAACATGGGCACTGGCAGGTTGACGCGGCGGCGGGCAGGCGGCGCGGGGGGCTGCTTCTCCTGTCGCCGGAGAAATGCCTCCACCAGTTCCTCATCATCCTCGCTCTCCACGTCGCTTCCCAGGAACTTGCTGCCCAGGTAGCTGACGGGCATTTTGCGCACCTTCTTGCCCCGCCGCGGGCCCTGGCGGCTCTTGTCTCTGGAGGTCTCGAAGTCGCTGAACTCGCTGTCGCTGGCGTTGCTGCTGTCATAAGTGCCCACGACCAGCCGGGGCGTAGGAGTCACCATCTGCTGCACTCTCCTCCTCACTCGGGGCTCCTTGGGCTTTTTGGGGGGCTGGGGCGGGTGCGGGGTGCTCTTCTCGATGATGCGGGCCACGTCCTCCAGGGTGCGGCCCTGTTCTTCCAGGAACTGGGTCAGCCGCTCCCGAAATTCTGCTTCCTTGGTGGCAGGCTTAGAGATGACTCTCCAGACGCCCCCGGCCAGCCTGACCTCCCGGGGGATGAGCAAATAGTCGACGTCCTCCCCGATCTGCAGCATCCCCACCGTGGAGTCCTCCTCCTTGCGGAACACCTTGCCGATCTTCTTAAATGTTCCCACGGGTTTTAGGGCTTCCACGAGGACGTCCAAATCCACATCTTTGCAGACATCGGGGACGCTCCAAAGAATGAGGCAGTCGGGGGACGGGAGGAAGCCCCAGGGGAACCAGCCCCCCACGTGGCTTTTCTCGAGAGTCTTTAAGATCTCCAGGGTGATATCTGGGGTGAGGGAGCAAAGAGCCCCAACAAACTACTGTAGCCCTTAGTCTTGAGGGAGGGACTGGATGGGGGGAGTCCCAGCAACGCTGACCGCAGAGTCTCACCTCCCCAGCCAGGGACGAGCCAACGCCTCCAATCTCTTCTCCTGCAACAAGTCCAGTCTTGACCAAGTCCGGCTCCTCCACCAAGAACTTGGGAGAATCAATTTCCAGGATGCCTACGTGAGCCGGGGGCGAGGTCAGTCCCAAGGTTCAAGGCCCACTCCAAGCTGGAAACGTGGTGTCCCAGCTCCAAGTTGTGGCGCGCGGGCTGCCAGCGATTCTTCCTGCCCCAGGCCCCTGGGACGCGGTTGGAACTTGGGAGAGGACTTCTCAGACAAAGACGGTCCAGTCGAGGCTATTCAATATGGCGGAGGCGCTGAGAGGCCTCAGCCCGGCCCCCCAGTAGGGTCCCCCGCCCCCAGGCAGGCCACCACCCCAGCTCCAGGCTGACCTTGACGCGCCGCAGCCTGCCAGCCCGCGCGCTTAGGGCTCTGCACGGTGGAGCGCACCAGCAGGAAGTTCCTCCTTGCCCTCCGCCAGAATGAGGCCCACCTTCCCCCGTCTCATCTTACACTCCCAGACTCTGGAAGACTGACAGGGGGGCTGTCCACTCCCTTCGGGGCAGCCTCCTTCCCCTCCCCCACAGGGGTGTGGCCGCGCCTGGGGCCTAGCTGGGCCCATTGCTTCCCAGCGAAGCGGCGGTGGCCCACGTCAGCACCTTTGCTGAAAGGCAGCGGTTCCCAAACCTGCCATCCGAAATGTGCAAGTTTCCAGCCAAGTCCTGGAGGTGGGTGTGCCAGTGGATTCTACCTTTTGAGAGCCACTGGCACCACAGATTAGCATTTTAAATTCACGCGACTGTCCGTACCCGTACACCCAGACGCGTGGATAGAGAAATGGGTACCGGGATCTTATTGCAACAGTCCCCCTGTGGCGCTTGGCAGGAGGTCAGGGCTGTACATATTTTTGAGTGGATGAATAAACTTGAATGTTCATAGCCAGGCGCGGGGGTTCATGCCTGTAATCCCAGCACTTTGGGAGGCCTAGGCGGGTGGAACACTTGAGGCCAGGAGTTCGAGACCAGCCTGGCCAACATGGTGAAACCCTCGTCTCTACAAAAAATACAAAAATTAGCCGGGTGTGGTGGTGTGCGTGTGTAGTCCCAGCTACACGGGAGGCTGAGGCAGGAGAATGGCATGAGCCCGGGAGGTGGAGGTTGCAGAGATGGCGCCACTGCAATCCAGCCTGGGCAACAGAGGGAGACTCTGTCTCAAAAAAACAAAAGTGCCAAAAAACAAAAACAAAAAAGCCCACAAATAAACAACAACAAAAACCCCTAAAAGTTCATGAGTAGAGACTGCCTCTATTTTATGGTAGTATCTTACAGTGAAATACTTTGCAACTTTGAAAAAAGAATGAGATGGCTAAGGATAGGCACGGTTTATGAGGCGCTTCCTGTGTAGTAGGCACCATTCCCAGTGCTTTCTATGAATGAACTCAGGAAATCCTTGCTATAGCAGGAGACTGGTAGCATGAGTACAACTCCCATTAGACAGCTGAAGAAACTGATGCCCAAGGACATAAAACCACTCTTTCAAGGTCATAGCCAGGGGGAGTGGTTGAGTTTGGATTTGAATCCAGAATAGTCTGCCTTTTGTGCCCACCAAAGAGTCAAGATGGCCTGGCATGGTGGCTCACGCCTGTAATCTCAGCACTTTGGGAGGCCAAGGCAGGCGGATTCCGAGGTCAAGAGATCAAGACCATCCTGGCTAATGTGGTGAAACCCCGTCTCTACTAAAAATACAAAAAAATTAGCCAGGTGTGGTGGTATGTGCCTGTAGTCCCAGCTACTCTGGAAGCTGAGGCAGGAGAATCTCTTGAACCCGGGAGGCTGAGGTTGCAGTGAGCCGAGATCGCACTACTGCACTCCAGCCTGGGCGACAGAGCGAGACTCCATCTAAACAAACAAACAAACAAACAAACAAACAAAACAAAAAAAAACACACACAGTCAAGATGTGGACCAATGCTAGTAAGCTCGGTTCTTGAGACGCAAGTCTACTGACGCTCCCGGCAGTGGAGAGGCGAGTCTGCTGAAGCTCCCCTCCGAATAAAGCCAAATCCTTCCTTAACCCGGTGTTTGAGGGGTTTTGTCGGAAGCTCCTCCTGCTACAGTACTTGCGACTAGCATTGGTCCACATCTTTGGAACCAGGCATCAAGAGATATGCTGAATAGTCCTCCTTGTTAGGAATCCTCAGAGGTACATGGTAATAAGGCCAGTGCCATCAATCATCTTTTTACAGATGGGGAAACTGAGGCCGGTCTGAAGTTGCACAGCTCTGAGTGGTGGATCTAATATTAGAACCAGATCTTGGGCACTAGCATAAACAGTAGCAGACGCTAAAGACACAGCTAATCTCATTCTCCTAAATGCGTTGAACCATTTAACCCCTTAACAGCCATAATACTTGCAGACTTTCTTGCCTGGATATGTACAAATCCCCCTCACTGGGCTCCCTGCCTCCCCATCACTGCTTGCAATCCAGGCCCCACCCAGAAGCTGGGGGCATCTTTTAAAAACTTAGGTCCGATCTGTCTCTACTCTTTTGAAAATTCTCTATCTCAGGCTGGGTGCCATGGCTCACGCCTTTAATCCCAGCAGTTTGGGAGGCTGAGGCGGATGGATCACTTGAGGTCAGGAGTTTGAGACCAGCCTGGCCAACACGGCAAAACTCCATCTCTACTAAAAAAATTAAAAAATGCCGGGCGCGGTGGCTCACGCCTGTAATCCCAGCATTTTGGGAAGCTGAGGCGGGTGGATCATGTGAGGTCAGGAGTTCGAGACCAGCCTGGCCAACATGGTTAAACCCCGCCTCTACTAACAATACAAAATTAGCCGGGCATGGTGGCGCATGCCTGTAATCCCAGCTACTCGGGAGGCTCAGGCAGGAGAATCGCTTGAACCTGGGAGGCAGAGGTTGCAGTAAGCTGACACTGTGCCATTGCACTCCAGCCTGGGCAACAAGCGCGAAACTCCGTCTCAAAAACAAAACAAAACACAAAACAAAACGAAACAAACAAAATACAAAAATTAGCCGGGCGTGGTGACACCTGCCTGTAATCCCAGCTGGGGAGGCTGAGGAACGAGAATTGGTTGAACCCAGTAGGCGGAGGTTGCAGTGAGACAAGATCGCGCTACTGCACTCCAGCTTGGGCGACAGAGCAAAACTCTGTCTCAAATAAGTAAATAAATAAATAAATAAATAAATGTTATCTTATTTAACTCGTAAAGGAGCCAGGCAAATTTTTAAAGAGGGAACGGAGGAAAAAGAGACGGGCGAGAGGGTAAGAAAAGATACGTGCGGCTTAGGGGAAGTTAAGGTCTCAGCGAGCGGCCTGTTCACAATTACTGGCTTATTCAGGTTGTTTTCTCTTGCAGAGCCAGATCGTTGGGCTTCGCTAGATTTTTCTCCTCTTTCTTCCTGGCTGGGTCCCAGCCGCTGCGCTCAGCCCCCGGGCCTCCCACGGCCCCGCCCCTCCCCTCCCTCTTGCAGTTTGTGGCCTCCGCAGTCCGGCGGTCTCCATGGCAACCATGGGACGCGCTCCTCCGAGCTGGTCAAAGCTAAGCGGGTGGGATGGAAGCGGAGGCGGAGGCTGCAGGGAGATGGTGGGGGTGGGGACGCCACGGAGGACGGCAGGAGCCCCTCTTTTCTGCCTCTGGTGCCTCCTTTAGGCCTCGTCCCCAAAACCAGCTTCCCTGAAAAGCTGTTTGTAGAAACCAAACAATGAAAAATCCTAAGGACACGTAGGTTTCAGGAATGCTGGTTAAAGAATCGCAAGTCTGAGAGCTCATGACAGTGCCTTCCGAGTGGTGACCTCTCAGATGAGACGTTTGGGTTTTGTAGTCATAAAAGGGCTTTCGTTTTGTTTGTTTTTTGTTTGTTTTTCTTTTTCTTTTATGTAGTGGGGGAGCAGGGAGAGACGCAAGGAGGATAATCTTAGAAATGAAAATCCCAAATGTTCCACATTTTTGTAAAAATTGTCAACCCCCTGCCGGGGGCGGTGACTCACACCTGTAATCCCAGCACTTTGGGAGGCTAAGGCAGGAGGATCGCTTGAGCCCAGGAATTGGAGACCAGCCTGGCCAACATAGCGAGACTCCGATCTCTACAAAAAATTTAAAAATTAGCCGGATATGCCTGTAGTCTCAGCTACTCCGGAGGCTGAGACAGGAGAATGGCGTGAACCTAGGAGGCGGAGCTTGCAGTGAGCCAAGATCGCGCCACTGCACTCCAGCCTAGGCGACGAGCAAGACTCCATCTCAAAAAGAAAAGAAAAAAAAAATTAGCCGGATATGATGTTGTGCGCCTGTGGTCCGAGCTACTCGGGAGACTGAGGTGGGCCTGTCACTTGAGCCCGGGAGGTCAGGGCTGCAGGGAGCGGAGATCGCCCATCTGCAGGCCAGCCTGGGCAACAGAGCGAGACTCCCTTTCAAAAAAAAAAAAAAATGCCAGACCCTGAGCGGTTCAGCTGTGGGTTTTTTTAATTGCACAGATCTCTGGCAGGTGAGACCCTTCTCCAGTCATCACAGAATAAAAGAATAAAAACGAGAATTGTAGCCTCACTTTTGCATTTATTTAAAAGAAATGGAAAATTGGAAAAGAATGGGGAAGAGAAAACACGGCTGAAATCCCTCTACCCAGCTACATTTTGTTGCCATTAAAAAAAAAGAGAGACACACAGGCCAGGGGCGGTGGCTCAAGCTTGTAATCCAAGCACTTTGGGAGGCCTAGGCAGGCAATCGCCTGAAGTCAGGAATTCGAGACAAGCCTGGCCAACATGATGAAACCCGCCATCTCTACTAAATGTACAAAAATTAGCTGGGCACGATGGCGGGCGCCCCTAATGTCAGCTACTAGGGAGGCTGACGCAGGAGAATCGCTTGAACCCGGGAGGCACAGGTTGCGGTGAGCTGAGATAGTGCCACTGTACTCCAGCTTGGGCAACAGAGTAAGACCCTGTCTCAAAAAAAAAAAAAAAAAAAAAAAAAAAAAGGGGAGATACACGGTCAGAAAAAGCAAAAGTTACAGAAAGGTAAATTTTTTTCAAAAATGAATTCTTCTCCCCAACCCCCACCTTCCAGCCTCACCCCAAAAAGTAACCGGTTAAACATCTCTGTATTTTTCCAGAGAAAAAAATGCTTGCATTAGTGTATGTGTTAATTTAATTTAATTTATTTTTTTGAGATGGAGTTTCACTCTTGTTGCCTAGGCTGGAGTGCAATGGCGTGATCTCCAGCTCACCGCAACCTCCGCCTCCCGGGTTCAAGTGATTCTCCTGCCTCAGCCTCCAGAGCAGCTGGGATTAGAGGCCACCCCACCTAGCTAATTTTGTATTTTTAGTAGAGACAGGATTTCTCCATGTTGGTCAGGGTGGTCTCGAACTCCCAACCTCAGGTGATCCGCCTGCCTTGGCCTCCCAAAGTGTTGGGATTACAGGTGTGAGCCACTGCACCCGGCTTTTTGTTTGTTTGTTTTTATGTTAATTTTAGAATTTACCTCACAGAGATTTCCCCCATCATCCTAAATTGTTTTCGTCACAGCACTTACCACTTTGTTTTTTTTTTTCTTTGAGACAGGGTCTCACTCTGTCACCCAGGCTGGAGTACAGTGGCATGATCATGGCTCACTGTATCCTCGAACTCCTGGGCTCAAGCAATCCTCCCACCTCCGCCTTCTGAGTGTCTGGGGCTACAGGTGTGTGCCACCATGCCTGGCTATTTAAAAAAATTTTTTATAGAGAGGTATTCTCATTATGTTGCCCAGTCTGGTCTTGAACTCCTGGCCTCAACAGATGCTCCTGCCTCTGGGTCTCAAAGTGCTGGGATTACAGGCAAGAGGCACCATGCTGGGTCTATTTGTATGTTCTTATTTATTGTTTCACCCTATTAGAATACTATCTCATTAGGTCTGGGATGTGAGTCTGGTTTGTTCACTGCTGAAGTCTCAGCATCTAGAACACTTCAAGTAGGAGCTACAAATATTTATTAACTGAATGAATGCTGGGAATTGCACTAGATCTATGACTATAAAAATGTGTTTTCGCTTAATGTCCTGTGTCAGTGCTTGCCAGTCTGTTTTCTTTTGTTACGACAGCTTCCATCTTTATTCCTTCAAGCCAGGAATGTGATACTGATAATAATTCATTTTTACAGAGCACCTACTTTATCCTTGGCCCTGTGCACTTTCTCATTTGGTCCTTAGAACCCTTCCCTAAGCAAGTGTTACTCCCATTTTTCAGATTAAAAAAAAAAAAACTGAGTCTGAAGAAAGTCACGCAGCTAGATAGTGGCAGCCAAGCTTTGAATCACTCAGGTTTATTAGATTCCAGTCTCCACACACTTTTTGTTTGTTTGTTTATTTGTTTGTTTTGAGACAGGGTCTTGCTCTGTCACCCAGGCTGGAGTGCAGTGATACGATTTCTGCTCACTTCAGTCTCAACCTCCTGGGCTCAAGCTAACTTCCATCTCAGCCTCCCAAGTAGCTGGGACTACAGGCACATGTCACCACACCCAGCTAATTTTTTTGTAAAGATGGAGTTTCGCCATGTTTTCCAGGCTGATCTCAAACTCCTGGGCTCAAGCGATCCTCCTGCCTCAGCCTCCCAAAGTGCTGGCATTACAGACGGAAGCCACCGTGCCTGGCCCCAATCTCCACACTCGATGAGGTGCATCATCGCTTGAGCCCAGGAATTCAAGACCAGCCTGGGCAACACAGCAAAACCCCATCTCTACAAAAATAATACAAAAAATTAGCTGGATGTGGTGGTGCACGCCTGTAGTACCAACTACACAGGAGGCTGAGGTGGGAGGAACATCTGACCATAGGATGTCCAGGCTGCAGTGAGCCATGATCGCACCACTACACCGCAGCCTGGGTGGCAGAATGAGACCCTATCCCAAAAAAGTTTAGAAAAAGGAGGCCAAGGGCCGGGCGCCGTGGATCACACCTGTAATCCCAGCACTTTGGGAGGCCGAGGCAGGCGGATCACGAGGTCAGGAGAGCGAGACCATCACGGCTGGTGAAAACCCATCTACTAAAATACAAGAATTAGCGGGCGCGTGGTGGCAGGCGCCTGTGATCCCAGCGCTGGGGAGGCTGAGGCAGGAGAATGGGTGTGGGGCTTCCGGGGAGGTGGGGTTGCAGTGAGCGAGATGGGCGCCCTGCACTCCAACCTGGGTGACAGAAAGAGACCTCCATCTCAAAAAAAAAAAAGAAAAAGAAAAAAGAAAAAAAAAGAAAGAAAAAGGAGGTCAAGGAAGATAACACAGAGGCAAAGCCATTCAGAGTGGAGGAGGTGATGTGGATATGACCCTGTTGGCAGAGGCTGGAGAGATGCAGTCAACAGCCGAAGAACTCCTGGAACCACCAGAAGCTTGAAGATGCAAGCAAGTTCCTCTCCTAGACCTGCAAAATCCAACCTGCTTTCTATGATTTTGGGGTTCTACTCCCAGAACCAAGGAATACATTTCTGATGTTTTAAGCCATCTAATATATGGTACTGTGTCACAGCAGCCACAGAAAATGAATACAGAGCTAACTGTGTGGCCACAATTCCCGGCTCCAGCTAGAAGGCAATTCAAATTAAAACGCCTTCAATTTTATTCTGTGACCTTGTCTCTCAGGAATAATTATCCCTGAAGCGAAAGAATTCTTGTACAGTATCCTCTTGGGAATTACATGTAGGTGTGACTTTTAGCAAATTAGTGTTTTTATTTTATTGATTGATTGATTGATTTTGAGACCGAGTCTTGCTCTGTCACCCGGGCTAGGGTGCAGTGGCTCCATCTCGGCTCACTGCAACCTCCACCTCCGGGGTTCAAGTAATTCTGCCTCAGCCTCTGGAGTAGCTGAGATTACAGGCATGCACTACCATGCCCAGCTAATTTTTGTATTTTTAGTAGAGACAAACTTGCACTGTGTTGGCCGGGCTGGTTTCGAATCCCTGACCTCAAGTGATCCACCCACCTCAGCCTCCCAAAGTGCTGGGGTTACAGGTGTGAGCCACGGCACCCGGCCACTGCTCTGATTTCTGTCCCTATAGTGTTTTTTGTTTGTTTGTTTGTTTGTGTTTTAGTTTTATATAAAAGGAAGTGTATAGTGTGTCTCCTTTTTGGTCTGACTTCTTTTACTCCACATTAACGCTTCTGAGGTTCACTGATGTTGCTGTGTGTGCATCTGAGAGTTCATTCCTTTTTTTTTTTTTTTTTTTGAGACAGAGTCTTACTCTGTCACCAAGCTGGAGTACAGTGGGATGATCTCGGCTCACTGCTGGCCTCTCCTGGGTTTAAGCGATTCTCCTCAGCTTCCTGAGAGTAGCTGGGACTGAGTCGCCACCACCCCAGCTAGTTTTTGTATTTTTAATAAGAACAAGGGGTTTTCACCATCGATGGCTCAGGATGATCTCGATCTCTTGACCTCATTCCCAAGAGTGCTCAGAGATGACAGCGCCTGGCCAGTCGCATTCCTTTGTTGCTGTGCCATATTCTATTGCATGAACACACTGCAGTTTGCTTATTCATTCGCCTGTCATCAGCCATCGAGTTGTTCTAGTTTTTGGTTCTTAGAAATAAAGCTGCTATAAATATCCCAGGGCCTATGTTTTTTTTTTCTTTTTTTTTTTTTTTCTCATTTTTACTCTGAGGCGGGCTCTCACTCTGTCACCAGGCAGGAGTGCAGTGGCACGATCGTGGCTCATTGCAGCTTTGACCTCCTGAACTCAACCGAGCCTCCCGCCTCATTTTTTGATTTTTTATAAAGACAAGATCTCACTATGTGGCCCAGGCTGGTCTTGAACTCTTGGGTTCAAGTGATCCTCCCACCTCACCTTTCCAAAGTGCTGGGACTCCAGGTATGAGCCACCACGTCTGCCAACCTTGAGTTTTTGTTTTTGTTTACTGAGATGGAGTGTTGCTCCGTCGCCCACGCTGCAGAGCAGTGGCATGATCTGCCTCCCAGTGGCATGGCAGCCTCTGCCTCCCAGGTTCAAGCAATCCTTCTGCCTCAGCCTCCCAAATAGCTGGGACTACAGACGTGCGCCACCATGCCTGGCTAATTTTTGTATACTTTAAATAGAGATGTGGTTTCACCACGTTGCCCAGACTCATCTCGAATTACTAACCTCAAGTGATCCACCCACCTCAGCCTCCCAAAGTGCTGGAATTCCAGGCCTGAGCTACTGTGCCTAGCCAAGCCAATGTTTTCAATGCAAGATGGACACTCTCTGCTGCAAAGATTCCTATGGCAGGGGTAGTATTGGCTCCACCTTGCATATGAAGAAACTGAGGCCCAGAGAGGTAAAGTCACCTCCCTGAAGTCACACAGCTAGTTAGTAACAGAGCCAAGATTTGAACCCAGGTCTGCCTGTGCAACTCCAAAGCTTTTGATGTCTTCTCTGTCACGTCCCCTGTTGATGCTGGGACACAGTCGGGTTCTGTCTCCTGAGGGGCAGTACCTTGGAGTAGTCACCAGTTTGCCTTTGGTGTCTGAGACTCCAAAACAACTTTTTATTAGCACATGGACAACGGACCCCTCTCTTGAGGAAGCTGGGCACGTCTTTATAAAACCAGGCTAGCTCACTGCAAAGCTAAAAAAATGAAAAACAAAAAACAGGCTAACATGTTCTATGTCAACACAAAACAAATCACTGGACCCAGGATTGCAGGGACCAACATTTAACAGCTTCCTTCCTCTTTGCTAAGTTGCTTATATATATTTACTTCTCCCTCGGATTTTGTGAAATAGGTTACTGCTATCTCCATTTTAGAGATAAGATACCTGAGGTATAAAAACATGAAGTGGTTTGCCCAGGCTCATGCCCCAGGAAGTGAAAGAGTTAGGACTTGGGTCGGGCGCAGTGGCCCACGCCTGTAATCCCGGCACTTTGGGAGGCCAAGGTGGGTGGATCATTTGAGGTCGGGAGTTCGAGACCAGCCTGGCCAATATGGTGAAACCCCGCCTCTACTAAAAATACAAAAATTAGCCAAGCATGGTGGCAGGCACCTGTAATCCCAGCTACTTGGGAGGCTGAGGCAGGACAATCACTTGAACCTGGGAGGAGGTGGAGGTTGCAGTGAGCCGAGATGGCACCATTGCACTCCAGCCTAGGCAACAGAGGGAGACTCTGTCTCAAAAAACAAACAAACAAACAAAAAGAGTTAGGACTTGAACCCAGGCCACATGTCCCACACGACTCTTTGCCTCCAAACCTTCACACACAAGACAGAGGCATCTGTTGCCTTAATTAGCAGGTTGCCTAGTGAGCAAGCTGATGAGAGGAATTTCATGTGCAATTCCACTGTTGGCTCCCTAGATATTTATCCACAGGCTGTATTTATCACTGTATGACCATGTCTTGTATTTTCTGCGCCTGATGTTTTAACATCTGGGGCCACGCCGACCCCAGAGGGACTGCTCCTCCCAGGGCCAGCCAATTCCTAGACTTAGTAAACAACTTGTCCTTGAACAAGCTCTTCAAAAGCAAAACCACCAATCCAGAGCCCACACCCCCAACTGCCTCCTTTATTGGGCTTTCATATTCTGGGTCACCATTCACCTGCCCCAGTCGCCCCAGGGACAGGTTCTAGACAACCAGAGACAGCCCCTATGGCCCACATCCCACTGAAAGTGCTAACCCTGCTTACTTTGCCTCACCCATCCTTCCTGCAAAAACCACTTTAGACTCTTATTTGAGGCCGGGTGCAGTGGCTCATGCCTGTAATCCCAGCACTTAGGGAGACCAAGGAGGGTGGATCACCTGAGGTCGGGAGTTCGAGACCAGCCTGACCAACATGGAGAAACCCTGTCTCTACTAAAAATACAAAATTTGGGCCAGGCGCAGTGGCTCACACCTGTAATCCCAGCACTTTGGGAGGCTGAGGCAGGTGGATCACCTGAGGTCAGGAGTTCAAGACCAGCCTAGCCAACATGGTGAAACCCCATTTCTACTAAAAATACAAAAAACAAAAACAAAAACAAAATTAGCCAGGCGTGGTGGCGGGTGCCTGTAATCCCAGCTACTTGGGAGGCTGAGGCAGGAGAATTTCTTGAACCTGGGAGGTATGGGTTGCGGTGAGCTGAGATCATGCCATTGCACTCCAGTCCGGGCGACAAGAGCGAAACTCTGTCTCAAAACAAAAACAAAAACAAAAACAAAACAAACAAAATTTGCTGGGCATGATGGCACATGCCTGTAATCCCAGCTAATTGGGAGGCTGAGGCAGGAGAATCGCTTGAACCCGGGAGGCAGAGGTTGTGGAGGTTGACGTGAGTCGAGATCAAGCCATTGCACTCCAGCCTGGACAACAAGGGCGAAACTGACTCAAAAAAAAAAAAAAAAAAAAAAGACCCTCATTTGGTTCCCCGCTCCCTCTGCCTCCAAGCCCAGGGCTTCCCTGTGAACCTCCTCCATCTGTCAGAGGCATTTAAACCAGAGCAACACCATCTTGAATAGGGTTTGGGTAAAAGGAGACTGAAACCTACCGGACTGCATTCTCAGAAGGTGAAGACATTCTAAGTCACTGGATGAGAGACGAGGTCAGCACAAGATACAGGTCATAAAGACCTTGCTGATGAAACGGATTGCAGTAAAGAAGCTGGCTAAATCCCACCAAAACCAAGATGGCGACGAGAGTGACCTCTGGTCGTCCTCACTGCTACACTCCCACCAGCTAGCTCCATGACAGTTTACAAATGCCATGGCAACATCAGGAAGTTACCCTATATGGTCTAAAAAATGGAGGCATGAATAATCCACCCCTTGTTTAGAATATCATCAAGAAATAACCGTAAAAATGGGTAAACAGGCCGGGCGTGGTGGCTCAAGCCTGTAATCCGAGCACTTTGGGAGGCCGAGACGGGCGGATCACGAGGTCAGGAGATCGAGACCATCCTGGCTAACACGATGAAACCCCGTCTCTACTAAAAAATACAAAAACTTAGCCGGGCGAGGTGGCGGGCGCCTGTAGTCCCAGCTACTCGGGAGGCTGAGGCAGGAGAATGGCGTAAACCCGGGAGGTGGAGCTTGCAGTGAGCTGAGATCCGGCCACTGCACCCCAGCCTGGGCGACAGAGCGAGACTCCGTCTCAAAAAAAAAAAAAAAAAAAGGGTAAACAGCAGCCCTCAGGGCTGCTCTGTCTGTGGAGCAACCATTCTTTTTTTCCTCTACTTTCTTTCTTTTTTGTTTTTTTTTTTTTCTGAGACATAGCTTCGCTCTTGTTGCCCAGGTTGGAGTGCAATGGCACGATCTCGGCTCACTGCAACCTCTGCCTCCCGGGTTCAAGCGATTCTCCTGTCTCAGCCTCCCCAGTAGCTGGGCTTACAGGTGCCTGACACCACACCCTGCTAATTTTTGTATTTTTAGTAGAGACGTGGTTTCGCCATGTTGGCCAGGCTGGTCTCGAACTCTCGACCTCTGGTGATCTGCCCACCTTGGCCTCCCAAAGTGCTGGGATTAAAGGCGTGAGCCACCGCGCCCGGCCTACTTTCTTAATAAACTTGCTTTCACTTTATAAACTTGTCCTGAATTCTTTCTTGCACGAGATTCAAGAACCCTCTCCTGGGGTCTGGATCAGGACCCGTTTCCAGTAACACGTCATAGTGTGGCCTCTTCCTCTTAGGATCTGTGAGTAACAAACATGTTTTCAACAGTAGTCATCTGACCTCTTGGCCTTACCATACCTAAATCATAATAAAACCTATATTAAAACAATCCCACATATTTCTTGAGCACTTGCAATGTGCCAGGTACAGTGCTGGGCCCTGGGGATAAGGAGACAGACCCAGTTCTGCCCTCTGGGAGCTCACAGTCTTGCAGGGAAGAGTGGCATCAAAGATTTATGCAAATAAGATTAATCAGCATTGAGAGGTTTACCAAGCTGGAAAAATACAGGGAGCTATGAGAGGATAAAATAGGGGCACCTAGACAAGCCTATTTTACCAGCATGGTAAAACCCTGTCTCTACTGGAAATATAAAGTTAGCTGGGCATGGTGGTGCATGCCTGTAATCCCAGCTACTCTGGAGGCTGAAGCAGAAGAATTGCTTGAACCTGGGAGGCAGAGGTTGCCGTGAGCTAAGATCACGCCATTGAACTCTAGCTTGGGCAACAAGAGCAAAACTCTGTCTCAAAAAAAAAAAAAAAAATGGGGACACCTAATCCAGTCTGAGGGGTCCAGGAAGGTTTCCTGGAGGGAGGGGGTGGAAAGCCTGAAGGGCGACTGAAAGTCAGACGGAACAGCAGGTGCAGAGTCGTGTGCTCTGTGCCCACCTAGGCACATATGCCCACCCCTTACCTGCCCTCCCAACTTCCTGCCCCGTAAGCACCAGAGGGCACATGCAGCTGGGATTTTTTTTTTTTTTTCCTTTTTGAGACAGAGTCTCACTCTGTTGCCCAGGCTGGAGTACAGTAGCGTGATCTTGGCTCACTGGAACCTCTGCCTCCCAGGTTCAAGCTATTCTCCCACCTCAGCCTCCTGAGTAGCTGGGACTACAGGTGTGCACCACCACGCCCCACTAATTTTTGTATTTTTAGTAAAGATGTGGTTTCACCATGTTGGCCAGGCTGGCCTTGAACTCCTGACCTCAGGTGATCTGCCCGTCTTAGCCTTCCAAAATGCTGGGATTACAGGCATGAGCCACTGCACCCAGCCCCAGCTGGGATTTTCAAAAGACTGGAAGGAGGGGACATACTGAGGGAGGTGTGGGAGCACCTCCAGGCAGGAGGACCCAAGAGAGAGAGCTGTGATATGGATGCAACCTCAAGGGCTGGGAGCCCAGCAGGCGGGGAGCAAGGAAGAAGTAACCCAACCTCTTTCTCCTTCCATCCCCTGATGTCCTGGCGCCCAAGAGATGATCCCAGCTGGAAATCATAGTGCAAAGGAACTTGGGTAGCAGGCTGGGAAGTACAGAGAAAGAATCTTGGAGACACATGAAGAATCACCAGCCCCAGGCTTCATGGGAATCACATATCATTATTATTATTATTAAGATAGAGTCTTGCTCTGTCGCCCAGGCTGGAGTGCAGTGGCGATTCTCCTGCCTCAGCCTCCCAAGTAACTGGGATTACAGGTGCGCACAACCACACCTGGCTGATTTTTGTATTTTTAGTTGAGACAGGATTTCACCATGTTGGCCAGGCTAGTCTCAAGCTCCTAGCCTCAAGTGATCCACCTGCCTCAGCCTCCAAAAGTGCTGGGATTACAGGCGTGAGCCACCGTTCCCGGCCGGAATCACATGTTATGTGTTGGTCACTCAGAGACTCTGAGCCTGCCTTCAGAATCCCTGTTTCTCACCAAGGACTGCTGGGAGGAGGCGCCAGGGTGCTGTCTCCCTGGATTCACCAAGGCCCCATTCATCTGTGTGCCCTGCCAGCCCTCCATGTGGTGGAGCATGTGGGCTCTGGAGCTAGGCTGCCTGGGTTCAAATTCTGGATCTATCACTCTGTGGTTGTGTGACTTTGGGTGAGTTTCTTCACCTCTCTGAGCCTTGGTTTCCTTCTCTGGAAAATGGCAGTTGTAATGAGACTTAACCCCATGGAGAGGTTGTGAGCAGTTCATGAGACCATGAGAGGTATTAGCACAGAGCCCGGGGATGGTAAATGCTCAAGAAATTAGAAAAGGCAGTGTGGGCCGGGTGTGGTGGCTCACGCCTGTAATCCCAGCACTTTGGGAGGCCAAGGCGGGCGGATCACGAGGACAGGAGATGGAGACCATTCTGGCTAACAAGGTGAAACCCCATCTCTACTGAAAAAAAATATATATATATGAAAACTTAGCCGGGCATGGTGGCACGCGTCTGTAGTCCCAGCTACTTGGGAGGCTGAGGCAGGAGAATCACTTGAACCTGGGAAGTGGAGGTTGCAGTGAGCCAAGATCATGCCATGGCACTACAGCCTGGGCCACAAAGCGAGTCTCCATCTGAAAGGAAAGGAAAGGAAGGGAAGGGAAGGGGAGGGGAGGGCAGGGGAGAGGAGGGGAGGGAAGGGGAAAGGAAAGGAAGGTAAAGGAAAGGAAAGAGGAAAGGAAAGGAAAGGAAAAAGGAAAGGAAAGGAAAGGAAGAGAAAAGGCAGTGTGGTCTAGCTGTTTGTAGACTCAAGCCCGGTTCACATCCTGGCTCTGTTTAAATTGTGTAGCTCTGTGCCTCATTTTCCAAATCTGGAGAATGAGATTGTATCAGTCTCATGGTGTTGAGTCTTGTGATTATTAAATTTATTGTTTGTGTAAAATGCTTAGAATAGTGCCTGGTACATATGAAGTATTCAATAAGCGCGAAGATTATTCTCTGCTCTAAGCCCCCACTTAAAACCAGAGCGTTCACTGCAGTTTCAAACGGGCCCTCAGAGTGCCACCCACCTCTGGCTCGTTTCCCAAGGTATCCTGAAGAATCTCCGCCCAGCCATTACCAGAGACACCATGCTCTATGACTCCGATATCAGCTGGGGCCTCCCAGCCCGAGAGAGACCCCGATCAGTGTTAGAAGCACAGAATGTGGTCAGAGGCCTATTTTCAATTCCTGTTGTGCTTTGCTCTGTAGCCTTAGACAAGTTACCTAGCCTCTCTGAGCTTTACTTTCTTCATCCATAGAATGAAATGATGATCTTAATAATAGTACAGGTTGATCATCTAATCTCTTATCTGTTGTTGTTGTTGTTGTTTTTCTGAGATGTAGGGGGGTCTCACTCTGTTGTCCAGGCTGGAGTGCAGTGGTGCAATCACAGTTCACTGCAGCCTTGACCTCCTGGCCTCAAGTGATCCCTCCACCTCAACCTCCAGTGTAGCTGGGACTACAGGTGCATGCCACCATGCCTAATTTGTTTTGTTTTGTTTTGTTTTAGTTTTTGTAGAGATGGGGGTCTTGCTGCGTTGCCCAGGCTGGTTTTGAACTCCTAGCCTCAAGCAATTCTCCCACCTTGGCCTCCCAAAGTACTGGGATTACAGGTGTGAACCACTGCACCCAGCCCACTACAGAAGTATTGATGGGATTATAAGGGCTTCCCGCATCCCTCTGGGGAGTAAATTCTACAATATAAGGTATCATTTTTCTAAAATCCAAAACTCTGAATTCGGAACCACATATACCCCTGAAACCACATCTGGCTGAGGGTTTTTATAAGCGATTGTGGACCTATAGGGCCATACCTCACAGGGTTGGCAGGGTATGATGGGCTAATGATATGAAGGAATGTGGCATAGTGCCTGGAACACAAGATAGCCGTTACTGTTTTTATTTCAGTTAAATTGTTTCATCTTTCACACCAACCACTGGAAAACGGCCTGACATCTGAGAAGCTCGTAGGATAAAAGAAAACTGTGTTTTGACCGGACGCGGTGGCTCACGCCTGTAATCCCAGCACTTTGGGAAGCCAAGGTGGGCAGATCACGAGGTCAGGAGATTGAGACCATCCTGGCTAACACAGTGAAACCCTGTCTCTCCTAAAAAATACCAAAAAAAATTAGCTGGGCGTGGTGGCGGGCACCTGTAGTCCCAGCTACTCGAGAGGCTGAGGTAGGAGAATGGTGTGAACCCAGGAGGCTGAGCTTGTAGTGAGCCAAGATCGCGCCACTGCACTCCAGCCTGGGCGACAGAGCAAGACTTCGTCTCAAAAAAAAAAAAAAAGAAAGCTGTGTCTTGTGCCTGTTTGGCCATTAATATCAATAACAGCCCTTCTCAAAATAATGCAGGGCCAGGCACGGTGGCTCACTCCTGTAATCCCAGCATATTGGGAGGCCAAGGCAGGTGGCTCACTTGAGGTCAGTAGTTCGAGACCAGTCTGGTCCACATGGCGAAACCCCATCTCTACTAAAAACAAAAACATCAGCCGGGCATGGTAGTGGGCGCCTGTAGTCCCAGCTACGCAGGAGGCTGAGGCAGGAGAATCACTTGAACCCGGGAGGCGGAGGTTGCAGTGAGCCAAGATCACACCACTGCACTCCAGCATGGACAACAGAGAGAGACTGTCTCAAAAATAAATAAATAAATAAAAATAAAAATAAATGCAGTCCTGAAGACTTCAGGCCATGGAAGCAGTTTTCAGTACTTGTTTTAGCAGCCACATCATTTTTCCAACTTAAATTTTACATGAATTTCCCCCCCATAAATCAAGGGGCAGACTGTGATTTCATTAGCATACATTTATTTTATGAGTTCATATTTGTACAAAAGAGCATCTCAATCACAAAGAACAATGAAGAGTTTTAGCTGAACCCCTTTTTGAAATCAGGGGTTTACAGAAGCCAGATGCAGCCCTCCAACAGCTGGCACATTCAATTTACCTGTGAATTTTTGCTTGGGATTTGCCCTACCAGTGATATATTGACTCAGCTAAGTAGCTTCAAATGGTGACAGTTTTACATGACAACTTGTACTGGAGTCCCAGGATACACTTTGACTGGTCCAGAAAACCTTGAAAGAGAAGTGGTAGGATTTTGATTTCATGGGCCACATTGAACAACCACACACATTGTGTATTACAAATATAAATGTTATACCCCTGAAATCCACAACAAGCACAAAATACAGTCTTCGTACTGCAATATGGTAAGAAATGTCACACCATCCCTTATTATACAACGAATATGACTTGAGGGAGAGCAGCATTCAGCAAACATGCTGGAGGCTTTCGTAGCATTTATTCAAGCTGGGACTCTGGGATGCAACAACAAACACAGTAGTACGATATTCTGCGAGTGGGTATACCCAGGCCGGGCATTTACAAGGAATAGAAAGATCAGGCCAGGTACGGTGGCTCATGCCTGTAATCACAGCACTTTGGGAGGCCAAGGTGGGCAAATCATGAGGTCAGGAGATCGAGACCATCCTGGCTAACATGGTGAAACCCCGTCTCTACTAAAAATACAAAAATTAGCCGAGCATGGTGGCGGGCGCCTGTAGTCCCAGTTACTCAGGAGGCTGAGGCAGGAGAATCACTTGAACCCGGGAAGCGGAGGTTGCAGTGAGCCGAGATCGCGCCACTGCACTCCAGCCTGGGCTACAGAGGGAGACTCCGTCTCAAAAAAAAAAAAAGGAAAAGAAAAAAAAAGAATCATCAGAGAAGCCGGGCACAGTGATTCACAACTGTAATCCCAGCACTTTGGGAAGCCGAGGTGGGTGGATCACTTGAGGTCAGGAGTTCAAGACCAGCCTGGACAACATGGTGAAACTCCATCTCTACTAAAAATACAAAAATTAGCTGGGTGTGGTGGCAAATGTCCGTAATCACAGCCACTCAGGGGGCTGAGGCAGGAGAATCACTTGAACCAGGGAGGCGGAGGTTGCAGTGAGCCGAGACTGTGGCACTGCACTTCAACCTGGGCAACCAAGCAAGACGTTTCCCAAAAAAAACAACAAAAAAAACAAAAAAAACAAAAAACAGTCAACAGAGAGCTACACTTCTTGACTATGGATTTGCAAGAAGTTCACATATGTGTGTAGAGATGGCAGGAAAAGGTGTATCCCAACCACTGCACAAGAGAAAAGGATGGTGATCTGAGGCTAGACAGCCAGCTTGGGAAAGGGGCAAAAATCAGTCTTCGAGGTTTTAGGTTATGTCAATCAAGTGAATTCTAAAATTTCCTTCTGTTCCTTGGCACTTGCTGGGAATGCAAGAATCTAATAGGAGTTTCTGCCTGCTTGGGAGGGGGTCTCTTACCTGCACCCTGGGCGCCAGGGTAGGGGTGTAGAGACAGAACATCAATTTTTTGGCTTTGATAAGGGGGCGAAATAGGGGTGGCTTCCCAGAAATAAGAAAGGGGGTTGAGGCCAGCCACAGTGGTTTATGCCTGTAATCTCAGCACTTTGGGAGGCCGAGGCAGGCAAATCACTTGAGGTCGGGAGTTCGAGACCAGCCTGACCAACATGGCGAAACCCCATCTCTAAAAAAGTATACAAAAATTAGCCGGGTGTGGTGGCAGGCAACTGTAATTCCAGCTACTCGGGAGGCTGACGAAGGAGAATCGCTCAAAGCTGGGAGGCGGAGGTTGCAGTGAGCTGAGATTACACCAGTGCACTCCAGCCCGGGTGACAGAGCGAGACTGTCTCAAGAAAAAGAGAAAAAGAAAAAGAAAAACAAAAAAAAGAATGTTAAATGCTGGAAGTCACAGACATGACTAACGTCCACCACAATAAGACATTAGGAGTCTTGGTCGGGCACGGTGGCACATGCCTGTAATCCCAGCACTTTGGGAGGCTGAGGCGGGCGGATCCTGAGGTCAGGAGATTGAGACCATCCTGGCAAACATGGTGAAACCCTGTCTCTACTAAAAATACAAAATTAGTTGGACGTGGTGGTATGTGCCTATAATCCCAGCTACTAGGGAGACTGAGGCAGGGGAATCGCTTGAACCAGGGAGTCAGAGGTTGCAGTGAGCTGAGATCGCACCTCTGCACTCCAGTCTGGTGACAGAGCGAGACTGTCTCAATAATAATAATAATTATAATTATAATAAATAAGACATTGGGAGTCTCCGGTATTACAATTTGGTAGGCTGAGTCTTTGTGTATAAGTTACATTTCTGAAAAGAGATTCCGTTAAACCTTTGCAGATCCTTGGACTAACAGAAGTTTGCAAATTGACAGGTCCCTTGTCTCTGAGCAAAAGATCTGCCTACTCACATGTATTTGGATTTTACCTGAATTTTAAAATTCTTCTTCACCTCAGTGTTAACGTCGTTCATTGGTAACTCTTGAAAATGGCCTCTTAATTATTTACCTCCTTTTGGACCATTGCCCAGGAGCCTTGCCTCTTCTGTAGAGAGTGGAGTTCACTCCTCCCCACCAAGCCAGAGCTTCTGGAATTTAACTTGGGGAGACTCACACCCTCACCCCAGGCGCCAATCGGGGCAGAAGGGTCCCGCTTCTGACCACTTCTGTAAGAGAGACTCAGCGTGTAGAGAAAGGCGACAGCTTTTCAACAGCCACTTACAGATCAGTGAGTTCCTCAGAGGTGGGGAGCAGGCAACTCACTCTCAGCCATGGTTTCTGCTTGACAGGGTGGCCCACTCCGGACCAGTTTGTGCCAGAGGTACATTCAAGGTACATGCTTTTGAAACACAGAAAACGGCTCTAGACTTTGCTATAACAGGATTTCCAGGAGGGCTCAAAGCTAGAGGGGTCTGTGCCGCCCGCCTCCCCCCAGCAAGAGAGGCTGTCCCCAGAATCAGGCCGCGGGTGACAGCCGAAGGAGGATGGCGGTCTTCTCCCGAGCAGGGATCTCCCTGACACGTTCCTCCTGGATCTGCGTGGGTTTTCTTCAACTGCAGTAAGAGATCTGCAAAACCTTGGAATCCGGGACCGTTTCCCCCTCCTCCATTTTCTGCAAAGGGCGCAGGCGCCTGGGGGCAGCCTGTGGTCTCCATAGCAACGATCGGACGCGCTGCTAGGCTCTGGCTCTGACTGCGCCTGCGCGGCTGGTCCCGCGGGGTCTCCCGGGTGGCGGAAGATGTTTGTGGGTCTTTGAGACCCTTCCTCACTTAGAAATTACTCTCATCTACTCAAATGATACCCATACACATACTCAGGTGTTACCCGCACACTCTCAAATATTACCCACAACTACTTTCAATTATACGTGGATGCTACCCACACACTCTAATGCTATCCACACTCACTAATGTGTATTCAAGTAACCCAAATGTTACCCCCACCTATTCAAATAGCTACTATGAGAGTTACGGGCAAAGTTTTGGTCTGTTTATTCCCCTTCTGTATTCCCAGTGCCTGGCACACTGTAGGTCCTCAGGAAATTTTGTTGGTTGCATGGATACACGGATGAATGAGCAATCCACACTTAACCAGATTTTATGATCATTCAGCTGTTATCCACATGTACTCAAATGCTACCTACGCTCACTCCGATGTCTCCAAGTAATTCAAATATTACCCACTTACTCTGAGTGCCATGAAGGCAGGGATTTTTATTGAGTTTACTCCCTTCCGTATCCTCAACTCCTAGAACAGTACCTGGGACCTAGTAGGTATGCAATAAATATCTGTAGGATGAATAAATGAGCCACGGGTACCCAGATGTTAGCCACACCCACTCAGATGTAACCCACAAGTTAGTTAACTCAGATAAAAATAGCCACCTCTTTCGCACTAGTCAGATGTTACCTGTGCTATCCAAATGATACCCATTCTTACTCAAAAGTTACCTACTCACTAGAGTCATTCTCACCCTCCCTTGCATTACCCACACTCACTCGCACTCCTTAAACCTACTCAGGTGGTATCTACCCTCCCACAGTCATCACCCCCTCAGATACCCCCCATGCCCACCCGATGCCACCACCTCACAGCTTCTTGTCTGAGGCGTGATGTCGCCGGCGGTTTTTCTTGTTCTTCCTTTTGCCCCTCTTGCCATCTCCAGCTTTGCTCTCCTTCTCGGAGGAGTTCAGAGGTGGCACCGCGTCCATCCGGACGGTGGCCCCAGCCTCCGGCTTCTCCCCCAGCCCAGGCACACAGCACTTTCTTGCAGGCAGCTCTCCGGGGCCCGTTGCTGGGGGACACAGTTCCTGCCTCAGGACCCGGGCCATATCCTCCACCGTCCTGCCCTCGCTCTGCAGAAAGAGGTTCAGCTTGGTCAGGAATTCGATGTCCTGCTTCCGGGGCATGTAGACCACTCTCCACACACCGCCTTTGCCCTTGATCTCCCTGGGGACCACGGCGTAATTGATGTCCTCCGTCAGCTGAATGATGGCCGCCTTGGATTTATCCTCTTCCAGATAGGCCTTCCCAGCCACTTCGAACTTGCCTAGAGGTTTGAGGGGCAGCCGAATAATCTCTTCGAATTCCTCGTGGTTGCAGTCCTCTGGGATCCCCAGGATCATCAGGGACTTGTAACTGTCCACTTCCAGGGCCTTGCACCCGTGCTCCAACAGTGCAATGTCCTTCACCCCGAACAGCATCTTGCCCAACTCTTTGAGGCAGCAGTATGCCCGCTGGTGGACACCTGAGCTGCCTCGGGAATCCACGAAATTATCCAGGATGCCGCGATTCCTTCCCAAAGGCTACGAGAGAGTGAGGGCTCAGGGGCCGGAAGTCGCTCCCCAGGACCCCTTCGTCCAGCTCAGTGAAGGATGCCCCCAGCCCCTGCCTGCAGGGCTGTGCAACGTCGGGGCTTCTGTGGCTCCCTCTGAGTGGGCTCCAAGATTCCCAGGGACTTACGCCTGCTGGAGAAGCAGAAGGCGGTGTTTGCCACCTGACTCGAGGCTCCCGGGTCCTGGGCAAGGCTGCACCAAGGAGGGTCTCAAGATGATGCTTCCCTTTTTTGGCGCGGCCTCCGAAGGTCTCGCAGGCCCCAACAGTCTCTCCGGATCTGGGGCTGCTGATCTCCCTGGGGCAACTGCCAACGGAGTGTCGTGCGGTTGGGGGGCCCTGCAGGCAGGGAGGCTCGTCCCTCACCGCTGGCCCAGAGGTTGCCCTCAGTGCTCTGTGGCCGGACTAGGACGAGGATGTGGCCGCTGCACTTGGTCCCGCAGTGACGTCACCGCCTCCTTCCGCTCTGCGGCCTGGCGGTCTCCATGGCAACCGCTACAGCATCGCCTCTGCCATTGGCCGACTGGCCGCATTGAAATCAAGAGTCTGAGGGGGTCATTCGGAGGTGAGGGGTCGGCCACCAGGCATCAGAAGCGCCCGCGATTCCCCTTTGAATAATAGCTGATTCCAGAGGCGAGGGGACAGCGAATGTACAAGAGGCACCCGGGCATATTTTGAGGTCAGAAAGTAAGGAAGTGCTTAAAAAAAAAAAAAAAAAAAAAAGATGAGAACACCTGGAAAGACACAGGAACCAGCCTGCAAGGCTCCCATGGCCAACCCTGGGACAATTAGAGCATCAACGTTAAAAATGAAAGTAGGCCGGGCGCGGTGGCTCAAACCTGTAATCCCAGCACTTTGGGAGGCTGAGACGGGCGGATCACGAGGTCAGGAGATCGAGACCATCCTGGCTAACACGGTGAAACCCCGTCTCTACTAAAAAATACAAAAAACTAGCCGGGCGTGGCGGCGGGCGCCTGTAGTCCCAGCTACTGGGGAGGCTGAGGCAGGAGAATGGCGTAAACCCGGGAGATGGAGCTTGCAGTGAGCTGAGATCCGGCTACTGCACTCCAGCCTGGGCGACAGAGCCAGACTCTGCCTCAAAAAAAAAAAAAAAAAGAAAGAAAGAAAGTAACAGATTATAACCCCTTGAATAAAATTAGAATTTATGAGTTGATGTAGATGTAAGTACATGAATGAAAAGTTTGGTGAAGAATGTAAACTATCACACTGTCTCAAAGTACCTGCCCACATAACACTCATCAAAGGGAACAAATGTATCTTTACAGTGGAATGTTCTTGCTTGTAGGACACACACACTATAATATTCAGAGCGATATGACAATTTACACTCAAAATGCTTCAGGGGAGAAAACATTCTTTTATTTTTTTGAGATGAAGTCTCCCTCTGTTGCCCAGGCTGGAGTGCAGTGGCCGGATCACGGGTCATTGCAACCTCCGCCTCCCAGGTTCAAGCGATTATCCTGATGGGATTACAGGTGTAAGCCACCATGCCTAGCCAATACTAGATATTATCAGGCTTTTTCACTTTGGATATTCTGGTATGTATCTCATCAGAGTAATCTCCTGAGTGAAGTCTTGTGTTTTACATTTGAATATTCCTGATAACCAGTGAAATTGAGAATTTATTTTCAGATACTTATTGGTCATTTGGATATTCTGTTTTGTGAAGAGTCTGCTAAAGTCTTTCACTTGTTTTTCTATTGGATTGTTATCTCTTTCTTATTGAATTGTAGTCTTTTTTTTTTTGAGACGGGGTCTCACTCTGTCACCTAGGCTGCAGTGCAGAGGCCCAGCCTCAAACTCCTGGGATCAAGCGATCCTCCCACCTCAGCCTCCTGAGCAGCTGGAACTACAGGCATATGTCACCACACCCAGCTAACTTAAAAAAATTTTTTTTTGTAGAGATGGGGTCTTACCATGTTGCCCAGGCTGGTTATAAATCCTAGGCTCAAGCAATCCTCTCACCTCTGCCTCCCAAAGTAATAGGATTACTCTGATACACCCCTCCTCCAGCAACCCTAGCACTCCCTGGATAGTAACTTTTTGGGGGGGATAAATAAGGGTCTCTCTATGTTGCCTAGGCTGGTATAGAACTCCTGAGTTCAAGCAATTCTCCCACCTGGGCCTCCCAAAGAGTAGGGATTACAGGCACGAGCCACCACGCCTAGCCTCAGTAACTTTTAAACATGATCCAGCCATCCCTATATTATTATTATTATTTTGCCATCACGAATGTAGTTTATTTTTTAATGTTTAATTTTTAATTGTGTGGGTACATAGTAGCTGTATATATGTATGTGGTATACAAGATATTTGATACAGGCATGCAACAAGAAATAATCACATTGTGGAGAATGAGGTTGCCATCTCCTTAAGCACTTATCCTTTGTGTTATAAACAATCCAATTACATTCATTTAGGTATTTTGAAATGTACTATTATTATTAACAATAGTCATCCTGTTGTGCTATCAAATAGTATGTCTTATTCATTCTTTCTATTTGTGTTGTGTGTTGTACCCATTAACCATCCCCACCTCCCCCATCCATCCCCCTCACAACCCTTCCCAGCCTCTGGTAACCTTCTCTCTATATGTTCAACTGTTTGTTTTGTTTTGTTTTGAGATGGAGTCTCACTGTGTCGCCCAGGCTGGAGTGTAATGGCGCGATCTCGGCTCACCACAACCTCTGCCTCCCAGGTTCAAGTGATTCTCCTGCCTCAACCTCCCTAGCAGCTGGGATTACAGGCATGCGCCACCATGCCTGGCTAATTTTTGTATTTTTAGTAGAGACGGGGTTTCACCATGTCAGCCAGGCTGGTTTGGAACTCCTGACCTCAAGTGATCCGCCCATCTCGGCCTCCCAGAGTGCTGGGATTACAGGCGTGAGCCACCATGTTCATTCTCATTCAATGGTTTTGATTATTTTAATTGCCACAAATACATGAGAACATGCCGTTTGTCTTTCTGTGCCTGGCTTATTTCACTTAACACAATGACCTCCAGTTCCATCCATGTTTTTGCAAATGGCAGGATCTCATTCTTTTTAATGGCTGAATAGTACTCCATTGTGTATAAGCACCACATTTTCTGTATCCATTCTTCTGTTCATGGACACTCAGGTTGTTTCCAAATCTTGGTTGTCGTGGTCAGTGCTGCAACGAACATGGGAATGCAGAGATCTCCTTAATCTACTGATTTCCTTTCTTTTGGGTATATACCCAGCAGTGGGATGTCAGGATCAATTTTTAGCTTAATTTTTAGTTTTGAAGAACCTCCAAATTATTCTCTATAGTGGTTTCACTAATTTACATTCCCACCAACAGAGTATGAGAGTTCCCTTCTCTCCACCAGCATTTGTTCTTTCCTGTCTTTTGGAAGTAAGCTATTTTTTTTTTAATTTTTTTTTTTTTTTTTGGAGCTGCACTCTTGTTGCCCAGGCTAGAGTGCAATGGCGCAATCTTGGCTCACTGCAACCTCTGCCTCCCAGGTTCAAGCAACTCTCCTGCCTCAGCCTCCCGAGTAGCTGGGATTACAGGCATGTGCCACCATGCCTGGCTAATTTTTTGTATTTTTGGTAGAGACGGCGTTTCTCCACGTTGGTCAGGCTGGTCAGGAACTCCCGACCTCAGGTGATCCGCTCGCCTCGGCCTCCCAAAGTGCTGAGATGACAGGCGTGAGCCACTGCGTCTGGCCGGATATAAGCTATTTTAATTGGGGTGAGATGGTACTTTATCTCATTTTAGTTTTGACCACCATCCCTCTCTGGGTCCTCACCTCCCCAGATTCACCCACAATTGTCTAAGACCCAATCACATAATGTTTCTTACCCCACGTGGCTCATAGCAGACCTTCTGTTTAACACTGATTGATCCTCAACAATCATGACTCTTTCTTTACAAACATCAGTAGAACTAACATATTACTTTTCAGATTTCCCAGTAGAGAGAAAACAAGGGAAATGTGCCCTCTCATTTAGGGGTATTAGGAACCAGCTCTTCCACAGAGATTTCTTTTACATCTAATTTTCTCATTAAAAAAATTTGCATTTGAGCCCAGCACAGTGGCTCAAACCTGCAATCCCAGTACTTTGGGAGGCCGGCGCAGGTGGATCACAAGGTCAAGAGATCAAGACCATCCTGGCTAACATGGTGAAACCCCGTCTCTACTAAAAACACAAAAATTAGCTGGGCATGGTGGCCCATGCCTGTAGTCCCAGCTACTGCGGAGGCTGAGGCAAGAGAATTGCTTGAACCTGGGAGGGGGAGGTTGCAGTGAGCTGGGATCACACCACTGCACTGTAGCCTGGCTACAGAGTGAGACTCCGTCTAAAAAAAAAAAAAAATTGCATTCGAGCCAGTCATGGTGGCTTATACCTGTAATCCCAGCACTTTGGGAGGCTGAGGCGGGCAGATTGCCTGAAGTCAGGAGTTCGAGACCAACCTGGCCAACAGGACGACATCCCATTCCGGTAAAAATACAAAAATTAGCCAGCTGTGGTGGCACGCACCAGTAATCCCAGCTACTTGGGAGGCTGAGGCAGGAGAATCACTTGAACCTGGCAGGTGGAGGTTGCAGTGAGCTGAGATCATGCCACTGCATTCCAGCCTGGGCGACAGAGTAAGACTCTGTTAAAAAAAAAAATTCACATTCAACTCCATGGCATGACCATTTTAATACAAAGATGAGTTTTCCTTCCAAAGATGAAGTAAAATTGGCGATCCAAAATATTTGCCACGAGTTTATGAATCCTTGACACTCCACTGCATATCCCTGGGCTTATGCATGTTCCAAATTGAGAAGCAAGGGAAGAGAATGGTTCATTTATTTGATCCACCAGGATTTACTGAGAAGTGTCCTTGTTCTAAGTTTGGGTAACGTGCTGGGCATACTTGAGTGAGAGACAGGCTCTGCTTTGAGGAGCTCAGTCCAGCGGTTACGACAGGCTAGCTCAGTCTGTTTACAGGCAGGGAGAGAAGCCCTGTAATTACCACGAAGACGTGTTCTGAGCCTGGTGTGGGGTGTAGAATACAGAATATATCAAGTGGGCCTAGTTTTCCTGGAATATGTTTTGCTAGAGTTTAAAGAGAGAACTCCATAAAGTCTTTTGGAGGCCCTGAGATGCCTGACTGACATCATTACTGTGTCAGTAACCTTTTTATTAATTTATCCTTCAATGTCTCTGATTAATTCACCATAAAGGAATTCATCTGTCTGGTCTCATCCGGGAAGGCTTCCCGCAGGAAGTGACATTTGAGAGAAATCTTGATGAATGCGTATAGTAACCACAAAATAATACTAGTTTAAAAAGTAATAACTGCTAACTTTTGCATAGGGCATACTACAATATTCTAAGCCTTCTATGTGTACTAAGTCTTCTAATTTTTACAACAGTTCATGATATAGATGTTTTATTGATTCAATCATTTATTCATTCAACAAGTATTTATTGAATAGTTCCTGTATCTTATAGTCAGGAAAACTGAGGACCAGAGAGGTTAAATCACTTACCTGGGCCACACAGCTAGTAAGATTTTTTTTTTTTTTTTTTTTGAGATAGGGTCTTGTTGCCCAGGGACTCTGTTGCCCAGGCTGGAATGCAGTGGCGCAATCATAGCTCACTGCAGCCTCAACCTCCCAGGCTCAAGCAATCTTCCCACCTCAGCCCCCTGAGTAACCGGGACTATAGCAGCATGCCACTACACCTAGCTAATTTTTTTGTTGTTGTTTTTGTAGAGACAGAGTCTCGCTATGTAGCCCAGGCTGGTCTCAAACTCCTGAGCTCAAGCAATCCTCCTGGCTCAGTCTCCCAAAGTTCTGGGATTATAGGTATGAGCCACTGTGCCTGGCCAAATGAGATTTTTTTTTTTTTTTTTTTTGAGATGGAGCCTCGCTCTGTCACCCAGCCTGGAGTGCAATAGCATGATCTAAGCTCACTGCAACCTCCGCCTCCCAGGTTCAAGCGATTCTCCTGCCTCAGCCTCCCGAGTAGCCGGAATTACAGGTCCCTGCCACTATGCCTGGCTAATTTTTGTATTTTTGGTAGAGAGGAGGTTTCACCATGTTGGCCAGGCTGGTCTTGAACTCCTGACCTCAAGTGATCCACTCGCCTCAGCCTCCCAAAGTACTGGGATTGCAGGTGTGATCCACCGTGCCCGGCCTTGGCTAAGTTACTTGTTAGTTGGACTCTAGTCTCTGGGGATAGAGCAATGAATGAGATGGACAAAATCCCCTGATTTCCAAAAGCTGACGCTCTTATTGGGCCGACAGAGCAGGGACAAATAAATAAGATATATAATACGTCATGTGGTGATCAGGAGTGGTTACAGGGAAAAATAAAGCAGCAAAGACAGAGAAGGGCCAGATGCCAGGACTCACGCCTGTGATCCCAGCACTTTAGGAGGCCAAGGCAGGGGGATTGCTTGAGCCCAGGAGTTTGAGATCAGTCTGGGCAACAAAGTGAGACCCCCATCTCTTAAAAAATAAAAAATAAATAAATAAATAAAATAGTCGGGTGTGGTGGCACACATCTGTGGTCCCAGGTACTCGGGAAGCTGAGGTGGAAGGGTCCCTGGAGCCTGGGAGTTCAAGTCTGCAGTGAGCTACGATTATACCACTGCGCTCCAGCCTGGGAGACAGAGTGAGATCCTATCTCAAAAGAAAAAATTAAATTAAATTAAAAAGAGAGAGAGAGGGCCGGGCGTGGTGGCTAACGCCTGTAATCCCAGCACTTTGGGAGGCTGAGGCGGGCAGATCACGAGGTTGGGAGATCGAGACCATCCTGGCTAACATGGTGAAATCCCGTCTCTACTAAAAATACAAAAAATTAGCCGGGCGTGGTGGCGGGCACCTGTAGCCCCAGCTACTCAGGAGACTGAGGCAGGAGAGTGGTGTGAACCTGGGAGGCAGAGCTTGCAGTGAGCCGAGATCGCGCCACTGCACTCCATCCTTGGCAACAGAGCAAGACTCCATCTCAAAAAAAAAAAAAAGAAAGAAAAGAAAAAGAACAGTCAGTGCAAAGGCCCTGAGGCAGCAGAAACCAGTGGTGCCTGGCAGCAGAGGGAGCAAGGGAGTATTGAGAAGAAAGTCCAAGAAAAAGCAGGCCACGCGAGAGAGGAGGTGACAGCAAGATCTTTTTTTTTTTTTAGACGGAGTCTCGCTCTGTCCCCGGGCTGGAGTGCAGTGGCCGGATCTTGGCTCACTGCAAGCTCCGCCTCCCGGGTTTACGCCATTCTCCTGCCTCAGCCTCCCGAGTAGCTGGGACTACAGGCGCCCGCCACGTCGCCCGGCTAGCTTTTTGTATTTTTTAGTAGAGACGGGGTTTCATCCTGTTAGCCAGGATGGTCTCGATCTTCTGACCTAGTGATCCGCCCGTCTCGGCCTCCCAAAGTGCTGGGATTACAGGCTTGAGCCACCGCGCCCGGCCGACAGCCAGATCTTACAAGACCTCAGAGTTCCTGGTGGGGACTTGGGACTTTTCTCTGGGTGAGATGGAACACCCAAGGTGGGGAGGTTTGATGAGGTAACTGAGGGCCAGGGCATTATAGGAGTTGGCCAGTCACGAACGATGTTGGAGTAGGAGGATGTAGGTTTCCGAGAGTTGAAAAGGAACAATTAATCCTTCACACAGCAAATACATATATTTATACATTTAACTCTGGCTCTGTTCCAAACCTTGTATTAACAGCGAGCCCAATATATATTAATACAAATAAAATGTAATGCCAGGAATTTAGCCACTCATAACTTACATGAGTTACGAACTTTTTTTTTTTTTTTTTTTTTGAGACTGAGTCTCACTCTGTCACCCAGGCTGGAGTGCAGTGGCGTGATCTCAGCTCACTGCAACCTCTGCCTCCTGGGTTCAAGCAATTCTCCTGCCTCAGTCTCCCAAGTAGCTGGAATTACAGAAGCACACCACCACACCCAGCTAATTTTTGTATTTTTAGTAGAGATGGGGTCTCAACATGTTGCCCAGGCTGGTCACGGAACTCCTGACCTCAGGTGATACACTTGCCTCAGCCTCTCTAAGTGTTGGGATTACAGGCATGAACCACCACGCCCTGCCTAAGGTGTCGTTTTTGACATTTAAATCTGCAATCTAGGCTGGGGATGGTGGTGCATGCCTGTAATCCCAGCTACTTGGGAGGCTGACGCAGGAGAATCGCTTGAACCCAGGAGGTGGAGGTTGCAGTGAGCCAAGATGATGCCACTGCACTCCAGCCTGAGCAACAGAGTGAGACTCTCAAAAAAAAAAAAAAAAATAAAATAATAAATCTCCAATCTGCCTCTAACTTTATACCTTTCCAGATGGCTATTGGGTGTCTTAGTTTTATGGAGAAAAGTCCATCTCATTTTCAATGATATGAAATTCCACTGTTAAGATGTAAATTACCAGCCAGTCGTGGTGGCTCATGCCTGTAATCCCAGCACTTTGGGAGGCCGAGGTAGGCGGATCACAAGGTCAGGACATCGAGACCATCCTGGCTAACACAGTGAAACCTCGTCTCTACTAAAAATACATAAAATTAGCCAGGCATGGTGGCGCATGCCTGTAATCCTAGCTACTTGGGAGGCTGAGGCAGGAGAATAGCTTGAACTCGGGAGGCAGAGCTTGCAGTGAGCCGAGATCGTGCCACTGCACTCCAGCCTGGGCAACAGAGCCGGACTCCATCTCAGAAAAAAAAAAAAAAAAAGATGTAAATTCCCATATGTGTTTCTGGCCCCTCTAATCTGTCCCTTTTAACCAGTTGTCTGTCCATTTATGGGCCAGCCCCAAACTGTTTGAAAGCTATACTTCTATTATCAGGTTTCAAATGCAGAAGGGCTGGTTGCCTTTTACTTTTTCAGAAATGCTCTGGATCTTTTCACATTTTATTTCTTTTCAACCTCAGAATCAACCTGGCTAACTCTAAAAGAGCCTTTCAGTGTTTTAAATAGGGCTAGATTAAATTCATAGATCTAGGGGGAAACGAGGTTCAA
Organism: Papio anubis; assembly: GCF_008728515.1. Taxonomy (NCBI): domain Eukaryota; kingdom Metazoa; phylum Chordata; class Mammalia; order Primates; family Cercopithecidae; genus Papio; species Papio anubis. The sequence continues at coordinate 2,142,500 of NC_044995.1, read as the reverse complement.
CTTTGTAATACTGGATCTTCCCAAATATTCAAATCTTGTATGCTCAGCCCTAGCAGCAGTTTCAAATTTATTGAACTAGATTCTGTGCCACTTTTGATAAGCTCATTCCAAGATATTTTTATTATCTTTTAATTCTTGCTTGAGTAAATGCAATGTTCTTCTGCTTGTTTTCTAAGCCAGTTTTCTGTATACTGGCACTTGTTTAGGCTGAGGATATTAATTTTGCAATCTCAGAGTCCCCTTGCTCAATTCTCATTTCTTCCAATAGCTTATGGGTTGATTCTCTTTCGAAGTATACAATCACATTGAGGCAGGAGAATAGGGCCTGGAGGCAGGGAACCTAAGGCTGATTCACCCTGACTTCTAGAACTACATCGAAAGAAAAACCTCAACCTTCCACGCTTAAGTAACAAAAGGACCAGAGGAAACTCCTACAAACCCCAACCTTTTCTGCGGGGCCGATGAGAAATTGAAGGTACCTCTGATTGGTTGCAGAAAGCATAGGAGTGTAACTTCCTAACTTCACTTCAGCCTCTGATTGGTTGCTGTCCACAACCAATCAGACTGATTGCGGGCCAGGTCTTTGTTGGCATAGAAGTGCAACTTTGTAACTTCATTTTAGCCTCTCATTGGTTGTTTAACCAATCAGACTGATTGTGGACTACCACTTCATTTACATGGGGTGAACACCAAGTGGCCAATGGGAGGGCCAGGTGCAGTGGCTCACGCCTGTAATCCCAGCACTTTAGGAGGCCTAGGCTGGCGGATCACCTGAGGTCAGGAGTTCAAGACCAGTCTGGCCAACATGGTGAAACCCCGGCTCTACTAAAAAATATACAAAAGTAAGCCAGGTGTGGTGGCAGACACCTGTAATCCCAGCTACCTGGGAGGCTGAGGCAGGAGAATCGCTTGAACCCGGGAGGCGGAGGTTGCAGTGAGCCAAGATCGCACCATTGCACTCCAGCCTGGAAGACAAGAGTGAGACTCCATCTGAAAATAAATAAATAAATAAAAATAAGTGGCCAATGGGAAACCTCTAGGAGGTATTTGGACCTGAGAAGATTCTGTATCTGGGGCCCCTGAGCAGCTGCTGGGGCCTGCTGCCACACTGTGGTGTGTACTTTCACTTTTGATAAATCTCTGCTTCCTTGCTTTGCTGTGCGTTTTGTCCAATTCTTTGTTCAAAACACCAATAACCTAGACAATTTGCAGTCAAGACCCTCTATCAGTAACAACATCATCTCTGCAGAATAGACACAATTCCTTCTTTCTAAGGTTCATACTCTTCTTCCTTTTTCCTGTATAATTACATGAGTCATGTTCCTTGAATCTGAGCCCATCACTCAAGGTTTTTGCTTCCTGGCATAGGGCCTGGGGCCTCTGTCCATCCTTGAAATTCTTTGCCTATCATTCTCCGCTCCAAAACAATTACACCCAAAGGTGCTATACCATGACTTTTTCTCAGGCTTGGAGTCGTCTTGGGAGCTAAGCTTTCGACAGGAAGCTTCTCTGACTGTTCTAGTCCTCATTCCAATAAACGTAAAAACAACAATCATATTATAGGCATTGACATGCATTCTGAAGAGCCTTATATTCTGCTCAATAGCATATTTGTTTTTTGTTTGTTGTTGTTGTTGTTGTTATTGTTTGAGACAGAGTCTCACTCTGTTGCCCAAGATGGAGTGCAGTGGCGCGATCTCGGCTCACTGCAAGCTCCGCCTCCCGGGTTCATGCCATTCTCCTGCCTCAGCCTCCCAAGTAGCTGGGACTATAGGCGCCTGCCACCACACTTGGCTAATTTTTTGTATTTTTAGTAGAGACGGAGTTTCACCGTGTTAGCCAGGATGGTCTTGATCTCCTGACCTTGTGATCCACCCACCTCAGCCTCTCAAAGTGCTGGGATTACAGGCATGAACCACTGTGCCCCGGCCTGGATTTTGTTTTTGAGACAGAGTCTCACTCTGTTGCACAGGCTGGAGTGCAGTGGCATGATCTCGGCTCACTGCAACCTCTGCCTCTCAAGTTCAAGCAATTCTCCCGCCTCAGCCTCCCTGGTAGGTGGGATTACAGGTGTGCGCCACCATGCCTGGCTAATTTTTGTATTTGTAGTAGACACGGGATTTCACCATGTTGGTCAGGCTGATCTCGAACTCCTGACCTCAAGTAATCTGCCCACTTTGGCCTCCCAAAATGCTGGGATTACAAGTGTGAGCCACCGTGCCTTACAGGTCAATAGCATGTTACAATTAAATCAGCCTTTTGGGAAAATTCAGGTAAGGGTAGGTTACCCAGACTATGCAGCCATGTTCAAACCTTTGGTGGTTTATGTATTTATTTAGAGACAGGGTCTCACTCCTGTCGCCCAGGCCTGGCATGATCATGGCTCACTGCAGCCTCGACCTCCTGGCCTGGGTGATTCTCGTGGCCACCTCAGCCTTGTGAGTGGCTGGGACTGCAGAGAAGCACCACCTCGCCCAGCTAATTTTTTTGTGTGTGTGTATTTTTAGTAGAGACAGGGTTTTGCCATGTTGCCCAGGCTGATCTCAAACTCCTTGGCTCAAGCGATCTTCCTGCCTCAGCTTCCCAAAGTGTTGGGATTACAGGCATGAACCAGCACACTCAGCCCTTTGGTGGTTTTTTAAATATCTGAAAATTCTTTGACATTTCTCTCATCAAAAGGCAGAGACTAATTAATTTCCCACACCTTCAGAATAGGCCAACCTTACCAACCCACTTGTAACAAACAGAATGTGGCAGAAGTGACACTGTGTGATTTCCACAGTTAGGTCATGCTAGGGATAAGTACCCATGCTACCCAGCCACCATGCTCTCAGGAAGCCCAAGCCACATGGAGAGGCCATGTGCAGAGGTTCTAGGCCCCGTCCCAGCTGAGGTCCCAGCTGCCAGCCAGCATCAATCACCAGACATGTGATGAGTGAGTGAGCCTTCCAATGGTTTCAGCCTGCAGCCAAGTCCCCCCACCTCATGCTGAGTGGAGCTGGGATGAGCTATCCCCAGTAAGCCCTGCTCAGATTGCATATTTTTGAGCAAAATAATGCCATTGTTAAGCCACTAAGTTTTGTAGTGGTTTGTTAGATAGCTATGGAAAGCTATACGGGAGGCCGAGGTGGGTGGATCATGCATGAGGTCAAGAGATCGAGACCATCCTGGCCAACATGGTGAAACCACGTCTCTACTAAAAATACAAAAATTAACCGGGTGTGGTGGCATGTACCTGTAGTCCCAGCTACTCGGGAGGCTGAGGCAGGAGAATGGCTTGAACCTGGGAGGTGGAGGTTGCAGTGAGCTGAGATTGTGCCACTGCACTCCAGCCAGGGTGACAGAGTGAGATTCTGTCTCAGAAAAAATTAAAAAATAAAAAATAAATAAACAAATATAAATAAATTCAAACAAAAATAAAGTAAACTCCCTTTATATCGACTAATATCCTATTAGTTCTGTCCCTCTGGAGAACCCTAATACAGTCCCATAAAACTTATTTTTGGATTTCTGACTTCCATAACTATAAAAATAATTTTTTAAAAATATGTTCTTTGAAGCCACTAAGATTGTAGAAATTTGTTATAGCAGCCACAAGAAATGTCTACACCACCTGGCCCTGTTGCACCCAGTGAGGGTCTTGGTGTGCATGTGATAGATGTCCTGGCAGGCACCTCCATGCTCCATTCCCGCTCAACTCTAATGCCGGGTCCCGGGCCATCCGCTGAGCCTGGAGATATGCACAGCAATGGTGCTGTCTAGCCAAGGAAGATGCCTGCACATGCCCCGGAAGTGGTTCAGGTCACTTCAGCAGGGAATTCTGGGCCCTGGTACCAGAGCATGGCCCAGAAGGGGAGGTGGGGGCTCCAAGGAAGCACGTGTTTCCAACCCCATGGGCTCTTCACCCACACAGGGGATCAGAGCATGTGGCCTCTGACTGGGGGTTGGACTCATGGGTCCTAAGGCAGCACTAGGCCAGGCGTGGTGACTCACACCTGTAATCCCAGCACTTTGGGAGGCCGAGGCAGGCAGATCACTTGAGGCCAGGAGTTCGAGGCCAGCCTGGCCAACACATTAAAACCCTGTCTCTACTAAAAATACAAAAAATTAGCTGGGCGTGGTGGCATGCGCCTGTAGTCCCAGCTACTCGGGAGGCTGAGGCAGGAGAATGGCGTGAACCTGGGAGGAGGAGCTTGCAGTGAGCTGAGATTGCACCACTGCACTCCAGCCTGGGTGATAGAGTGAGACTTCATCTCAAAAAGAAAACAACAACAACAATAACAACAACAACAAAAAACGTGTAGTAAATTAGTGGTGCCAGGGACTGAGAGAGAGAGAGATGGAGGGTGAAAATGTCTTGGAACTAAGTAGAAGCAATGCTTATACAACACTGTGAATGTACTGAAAACCACTTTTTTTTTTTTTTGAAGGAAGGTCTCACTGTTACCCAGGCTGGAGTACAGTGGCGCACTCATGGCTCACTGCAGCCTCCACTTCCCAGGCTCAAGCGATCCTCCCACTTCAGCCTCCTGAGTAGCTGGGACTACAGGCTCACGTCACCACAGCTGGCTAAGTTTTAAAGTTTTTGTAGAGACAGGGTCCCACCATGTTGCCCCGGCTGGTCTTGAACTCCTGGGCTCAAGTGATCCTCCTGCCTTGGTTTTCCAAAGTGCTAGAATTACAAAGTGCTGGTGGTGTGAACCACCTTGCCCAGTTGTGTACACTTCTAAATGGTTCATTTTATATTATGTGAACTTCGCCTCAATAAAAAAAATTTTTTTTTTCAGATGGAGTTTCTCTCTTGTTGCCCAGGCTAAGGTGCAATGGCGCAATCTCAGCTCACCGCAACCTCCGCCACCCCAGGTTCAAGCGATTCTCCTGCCTCAGACTCCTGAGTAGCTGGGATTACAGGTGTGAGCCATCACGACGGGGTTTCGCCATGTTGGCCAGGCTGGTCTTGAACTCCCAACCCCAGGTGATCCGCCTGTCTCGGCCTCCCAAAGGACTGGGATTACAGACATGAGCTAATCGCACTCGGTTGTTTCTTTTTGTTTTGTTTGTTTGTTTGTTTGTTGTTGTTGTTTTATTTTGTTTTTTAATTGACTCAGCTTTGGGCTTGAACTATTAGAATGATGGCGGGTCCATTCACTGAGATGAGGAAGCTCTGGGGCAAATGAACTTGGGAGTGGGGATTTCCATTTTGAATGTGGTAAATTTGATATGCCTTGTAGGCTTCCAAGCCGAGTCAGATATGTGAGCCTGGAGTTCAGAGATGGAGTGGAGAGAGAAATTTAGAAGCCATTGGCACATGGGAAATATCTTAAGCCATAGAGCTGGGTAAGATCCTTTAGGCCAGAGGTGTCCAATCTTTTGGCTTCCCTGGGTCACATTGGAAGAAGAATCGTCTTGGGACACACATAAAATACACTAACACTAACAATAGCTGATGAGCTTTAAAAAAAAAAAAAAAAAAAAAACCACAAAAAAAACTTGTAATTTTTTTTTGTTTTATTTTCTTTTTTGTTTTTGAGACGGAGTTTCACTCTTGTTGCCCAGGGTGGAGTGCAATGTCCCGATCTTGGCTCACCACAACCTCGGCCTCTCTGGTTCAAGCAATTCTCTTGCCTCAGCCTCCCAAGTAGCTGGAATTACAGGCGCCCGCCACCACGCCCCGTTAGTTTTTGTATTTTTAGTAGAGACAGGTTTTCACCACGTTGGCCAGGCTGGTCTCGAACTCCCAGCCTCAAGTGATCCACCCGCCTCGGCCTCCCAAAGTACTGGGATCACAGGCGTCAGCCACCGTGCCCGGCCACAGCACTGGCTTTCAATAGGAAGCACAGAAACTTCCTCCAAGGGGCAGGAGAGAAGGACAAGTGCACACACGGCAAATGCAGATTTCCTGGTAAGAAGCTAAGGAAACAAATTTTATTTTATTATTTAACAAAAATGTATCTGATGCTTACTATGTGCCTGACCCTGTTCCAAGCACTTTGCAAATACTTCATTTGCATGAAAAGCCTTTGAGGTAGCTACTGTTATGTTCTCATCCCCATCTTACAAATAAGGAAGCAGACACAGAGGGCAATGGGCAATCACCTTCTGCAAAGTCACACAGCTGGTAAGAGGCAGGACTGCTTAAAGGTGGGCAATCGGGCAGCAGAACTCACACTCTTTTTTTTTTTTTTTTTTTTTGAGGCAGAGTCTCGCTCTGTCACCCAGGCTGGAGTGCAGTGGCCGGATCTCAGCTCACTGCAAGCTCTGCCTCCCGGGTTTACGCCATTCTCCTGCCTCAGCCTCCCGAGTAGCTGGGACTACAGGCGCCCGCCACCTTGCCCGGCTAGTTTTTTGTCTTTTTAGTAGAGACGGGGTTTCACCGTGTTAGCCAGGATGGTCTTGATCTCCTGACCTCGTGATCCGCCCGTCTCGGCCTCCCAAAGTGCTGGGATTACAGGCTTGAGCCACCGCACCCGGCCAGAACTCACACTCTTGAACACTACTCTATAACACTTCTCTGTGCTTGACCTCCTGGGCTCAAGTGATCCTCCTGGGCTCAAGCGATCCTCCTGCCCCAGCCTCCCAAGTAGCCGGAATCACAGGCTTGCACTACCATGCCTGGCTAATTTTTTTGTAGTTTTAGTAGAGATGGGCTTTCACCATGTTGCCCAGGCTGGTCTCAAACTCTTGGCCTCAAGAGATCCTCCAGCCTCAGCCTCCCAAAGTGCTGGGATTACAGGCGTGAGCCACAGCACCCAGTCCTTTGTGCTCTGTTCTTGATAAATGACATTTTATTGTGCAGATGTGTTTTATTTTTAGATGGAAGATCAGCGGTTGAGGCTTCAGGCTGGTTGCGGGCACTGGGAGTCTTGAAGAGAGAGTCAGAAGCTGCCGTCTTGGATAAAAAAATTTATTAGAAAAACAGGAGGGCTCCATATTTGAGGTTTGTGGTGCTGGGTTTTCAGTGAAATCCCAGAGGCTGGCTGAGATTTTTCCTGCTTCGTGGGAGGAAATGGCTTTTGCCTGGGAGGGGGAAAGATAAGTGCAGGCCCAGTTCACAGTCCGTCTGCAAATCCCCAGGCACTCTGGTTCCCCGGTTCTCTCGGGGTCCTGGAATCTGGTGCTAGGTGTCCTGTCTGCCCTTCCAACTGGCCACCTGGTCCCTGTAAGCTGAACTCCGGGAACCCAGCATGGCCAGGCCAGGCGGCGGGGGAGGGAAGGGCCTGGAAGCCTGTTCCCAGGCCATGGCCAAAGGAAACGAGTTACCTTCCAGGAACTGGAGCCCAGAGGCAGGGGTGGGGAGCTGGCGGCCCGGAGGGAAAGCAATGTCCAGAGCTCGCAGGGCCTCTGAAGCTGGGCTGGAGTTTGGCTTTGGGCACCAGAGCCCACAGGGCCTGTCATGGGCACCGTCTCCACCCCATGATTTGGGGGCTGAATAATGGTGCTCAAAGACGACCACCTCCTAAGCCCTGGAACCTATAAATAGGTGACCTCATGTGGCAAAAGGGACTTGGAAGATGATCCTGAATTATCTAGGTGGGCCCAATTCATTACAAAGGTCTTTATAAAGAAGGCCAAGCTCAGTGGCTCACACCTATAATGACAACATTTTAGGAAGCCAAGGCAGGAGGATTGCTTGAGCTCAGGAGTTCAAGACCATCCTGGTCAACATAGTGAAACCCCCATCTTTACAAATTTTTCTTTTTTTTTTTTTTTTGAGACAGAGTCTTGCTCTGTCGCCCAGGCTGGCGTGCAGTGGCGTGATCTCGGCTCACTGCAAGCTCCATTTCCCAGTTTATGCCATTCTCCTGCCTCAGCCTCTCGAGTAGCTGGGACTACAGGTGCCCGCCACCATGCCCAGCTAATTCTTGTATTTTTAGTAGACACAGGGTTTCACCGTGTTAGCCAAGATGGTCTCAATCTCCTGACCTCGTGATCCGCCCACCTCGGCCTCTCAAAGTGCTGGGATTACAGGCGCGAGCCACCGCACCCGGCCTAAAAAAATTTTTTTAAGAAATTAACCAGGCGTGAGGGTGCATGCCTGTAGTCCCAGCTACTCTGGAGCTGAGGTGGGAAGACTGGGTGAACCCGGGAGGTCAAGGTTGCAGTGAGCCAACATCATGCCACTGCACTCCAGCCTGGGCAACAGAGCAAGACCCTGCCTCAAAAAATAAAAAAGGGCTGGTTGCCGTGGCTCACGCCTATAATCTCAGCACTTTGGGAGGCTGAGGTGGGTGGACTGCCTGAGCTCAGGAGTTCAAGACCAGCCTGGGCAACATGGCGGAACCCCATCTCTACTAAAAATACAAAAATTAGCCAGGCGTGGTGGCAGGTGCCTACAGTACCAGCTACTCAGGAGGCTGAGGCAGGAGAATCGCCTGAACTTGGGAGGTGGAGATTGCAGTGAGCCAAGATTGCCCTGGGCAACACAGCAAGACTCTATCTAAATAAATAAATACACAAATAAATAAATAAAATATTAAAAGAAAAGAGGGAGATGAGAGGGTCAGAATCGGAGAAGGAAACGTGCCAATGGAAGCACGTTTGGGTTTGGAGTGATGCAAGAAACGGCCTCAAGCCAAGAATGCACGCGGCCCCTGTACACTGGAAAACGTGAGGACACGGACTCTTCTCTGGAGCCTCCAAAGGAACATGGTCCTGCTGATCCATTCAGACTTGTAACCTCCAGAACTGGCAGACAATAAACTTTGTGTTGCCTTAAGTCAATCCATTTATGGTAATTTGTTACAGTGACAGAAGCTTGAGACAGCAAATTTCTTTTTTTTTTTTTTTCTTTTTTTTTGAGACAGAGTGTCACTCTGTTGCCAGGCTGGAGAGCAATGGGGCGATATTGGTTGGCTGCAACCTCTGCCTCCCAGGTTCAAGCGATTCTCCTGCCTCAGCCTCCCAAGTAGCTGGGACTACAGGCACCCACCACCATGCCTGGCTAATTTTTTGTATTTTAGTAGAGACGGGGTTTCACCATGTTGATCAGGCTGGTCTCAAACTCCCGACCTCAGGTGATCTGCCCGCCTCAGCCTCCCAAAGTGCTGGAATTACAGGCGTGAGCCACCGTGCCTGGCCCCAGACCATAAGTTTCTTTATCTCCTGGGGCCTCTGTTTCTAAATCTGTGAATCAGTGATAACTGAATTCCTGCAGCGTTTTACTGAGGATATTCCATATGGATACACCAAGTGTTTAGGATGGTGGCTGGCACCCAGCAAATGCTTGACCAGTATTAGCTATCATTATGTTCAAAGTGTTACCAAAACACCAGGGGTTTGGTCTAGGTCATGTTGCTCACAGCACAGAAAGCCAATAAAGGCAGAAGGCTTTAATTGGGTGCTGCCAGCGAGGAGATGGTTCAATCTCAAATCCATCTCCTTGACCAGCTAAAATCAGGAGTTTATATAGCAGGGAAGAAATGTAACAATGTGTAAGAAAACAGGAACTAGGGAGCCGCAGGGAAGCAATCATGATGAATGAGAGGTCCATTATCTAGTTGTCTGGATGTGAGGATCTGGTGAGTTTCAGTTCTTTGATACTTTTTGTTTTTGAGAGGCCTGAAAGTGAAAGGAACTCAGATAAAACAAATTAAGTCTCAAGCTTAAAGACCAGAAGGGTCTATTTCTCTGTTTATCCAAAAAACTATCTATGGGACTATTGGGTCAGTTTCAAAAGTGTAGGCAAAGTATTCGTTTGTCCAACAAATATTTATTGAGCATCTATTATGTTCCAGGTACTGTTACTGCTGGAGATTCAGCATGAACAAGACAGGTAAACACTGGGGTCCTTGGTCCTCAGGGAACTTTCAATCTAGAGAGGGAGAAAGACAATAAACAAAGGAAATCGCTGGGCACAGTGACTCACACCTGTAATCCCAGCACTTTGGGAGGCCGAGGTGGGCGGATCGCCTGAGCACAGGAGTTCCAAACCAGCCTGGGCAACATGGTGAAACCCCATCTCTACTAAAATACAAAGAATTAGCTGGTCACGGCAGCATGCACCTGTAATCCTAGCTACTCAGGAGGCTGAGGCAGGAGAATTGCTTGAACCTGGGAGGTGGAGGTTGCAGTGAGCCGAGATTGTGCCATTGCACTCCAGCCTGGGCGACAGAGCAAGACTCCGTCTCAGAAAAAAAAAAAAAGGCAGGAAGTCAGATGTTGGTAAGTGCTAAAAAGCAAACAAATCAAGAAAGGGGAACTGGGCCAGGCACGGTGGCTCATGCCTGTAATGCCAGCACTTTGGGAGGCCAAGGCAGACGGGTCACTTGAGGTCAGGAATTCCAGACCAGCCTGGCCAACATGGTGAAATCCTGTCTCTGCTAAAGATACAAAAATTAGCCGGGTGTGGTGGCACATGCCTGTAATCCCAGCTACTCAGGAGGCCGAGGCAGGAGAATTACTTGAACCTGGGAGGTGGAGGTTGCAGTGAGCTGAGATTGCGCCTCTGTATTCCAGCCTGGGCGACAGAATGAGACTCCATCCCACAAAAAACAAACAAAAAAAAGAACAGGGAATCATAGGACTGGTTGACTGAGTCAGCGAGGCCTTGCGGAGAAAGGATGATATTTCAGCAGAGGCCTGAAGGAGGCAGGGGAACCAGTCCTATGAATGTCGAGGGAGCGCCTTCCAGGCAGAAGGTTCACCAAGTGCAAAGGTCCTGAGGCAGGAGTGAACCTGGAATTTTCAAGAAAAAAGTAAAGTGGTCAATGTGGCTGGAGGGATGAGAAGTGGGAGGAAGTGAGGTCGGAGAGGTGACAGATGTAGGGGCACAAATTGTATGGAGTATTGTGGGTCACAGCTAAGACTTGGCTTTTGGTCAGGTGCAGTGGTTCACACCTGTAATCCCAACACTTTGGGAGGCCAAGGTGGGAGACATTACTTGAGCCTAGGAGTTCAAGATCAGCCTGGGGAACAAAGTGATACCCTGTCTCTACAAAAAATTTATTTAAAAAAAAAAGCTGGACATGGTGGTGCACACCTGCGGTCCCAGCTATTTGGGAGGCTGAGGTGGGAGGACCACTTGAACCCTGGAAGTCAGGACTGCAATGAGCCGAGATCACACCACTGCAGTCCAACCTGGGCAACAGAGTGAAATCTTGTCTCAAAAAAAAAAAAAAAAAAAAAAAATTTCAATTTGTGTTACCGAACATTAGTAAAACTGAGAGAATATCTTCATAGGTTTATTGAATGCTAGTATATCTTTTTCAAGGAACTGACTTTCCAGTCCTCAGCCCATTTTTCCATTGAATTATTACTTTTTCTTAGTCATTTGCACATTCATTTTATTAATGAGATAACATGGCCCTTTGATATAAGTGTTAAAAAAAATATTTTCCCCAATTGAAATGTGTCCTTTTAGTTTTTTGTGGTTATTTTTTGCCATACAAAAGGTATTCTTATGAAGTCATATGTAGCTATATTTCCTTTTCTGTTCTAGTTTTGGTACTCGTCTTAAAAGACTTTCTTCTCCCCAAGAAAAGCAAATGTGAAGCACATCAAAGTCTTTTCTTTTAATTTAATTTATTTATTTAGAGACAGAGTCTCGCTCTATCGCCCAGGTTGGAGTGCAGTGGCGCGATCTCGGCTCACTGCAAGCTCCACCTCCCGGGTTCACACCATTCTCCTGCCTCAGCCTCCTGAGTAGCTGGGACTACAGGCGCCCGCCACCGCACCTGGCTAATTTTTTGTATTTTTAGTAGAGACAGGGTTTCACCGTGGTCTTGATCTCCTGACCTCGTGATCCGCCCTACCTCAGCTTCCCAAAGTGCTGGGATTACAGGGGTGAGCCACCGCGCCCAGCCATTTTTTTTTTTTTTTTGAAACGGAGTCTCACTCTGTTGCCCAGGCCAATGTACAGTGGCACGATCTTGGCTCACTGCAACCTCTGCCTCCCAGTTCAAGCGATTCTCCTGCTTCAGCCTCCCAAGTAGCTGAGATTACAGGTACCTGCCACCACACCTGGCTAATTTTTTGTATTTTTAGTAGAGACGAGATTTCACCATGTTGACCAGGCTGGTCTCAAACTCCTGACCTCAAGTGATCCACCTGCCTTGGTCTCCCAGAGTGCTGGGATTACAGGCGTGAGCAACCGTGCCTGGCCCAAAGTCTTAATAGTTGTAATTGCTTTTGTTTAAACTTATATATATGTGTATACACACACTCATACCTATATACACAAACATATATACATTTATAGATACACACATACACAAATACAACACACATACTTATGTACATATGTATATATCCACGCATATATACACATAAATGCACAGATATATACACATAAACATATGTACATACATATATTTACATAGACATAAAAGCAAACATATACATAAATTTACACACATATATACACAAACACATTATACACTTTGACACAGAATTATAGACATACATGCAAATTCATGCACACACCCATAGACACAGATACACATATATACATGCATGTATATGTCCGTATGGAGAGATCTATGCTGGAATATACAATAACATTGTTTCTCTTTTGAAGGAAAATGAGAACCTTCTTTGGCTTTTGTGGGAGGTTGGGGAGAAGCCGACGGGGCACTTTCCGTTTCTAATTTGGTACAGCTGGAATGTCTAACAGTCTGCATATCTTATTTTAAAATGTCTATGTGGGCTATTTTGGCAGCGGGACAGTACGTCATTTCTTGTTTTCATCTTTTTTTTTTTTTTGAGACAGAGTCTCGCTCTGTCGCCCAGGAGTGCAGTGGTGACACGATCTCGGCTCACTGCAAGCTCTGCTTCCCGGGTTCATGCCATTCTCCTGCCTCAGCCTCCTGAGTAACTGGGACTACAGTCGCCCGCCACCATACCCGGCTAATTTTTTGTATTTTTTTAGTAGAGATGGGGTTTCACAGTGTTGGCCAGGATGGTCTTGATCTCCTGACCTCGTGATCCATCCGCCTCGGCCTCCCAAAGTGCTGGCATTATAGGCGTGAGCCACCGCGCCCCGCCTTGTTTTCATCTTTATATGGCTCTTTATTCAATAAAAACAAAACCACTGCCACCTAAAAATAAAATTTGTTAGAAGCCAAGACCATGTTATAGGTTACAGCCACAGTCATTCTTTTTTTTTTTTTTTTTTCTCTGGGTCTGGTATAAAGCTTGCATTTAACCTGATTTACTCTTGCCAGTCTCTCGCTGAATAAGCCATTCATAGCCCTATCTGCCGATCCAGGCCTGGGCACGTCTTGGCATGTCAGATTGTCCAAGCCGGCAGCTGCCACGGTTCCCATTCCTCAGGCTTCAAGAAATGACAGGAGCATCTGCCAAGGGTTCATCCAGCAGTGGTGACCTGAGAGCTTTATAACAACAAGTGATTGTCTAATGAGTTTGAACACAAGGGTTTGCTGTTCTAGGTGGCTTCACAGTGCTGCGTTCAGGGTATTTCCCGTGTGGTTTTCTTATTTGTGATAAGAAATAAGAGTTGTGCAATTCCACTCAGAAATATTTAAAAAATCCTCCACCAGGCCACTTTGAATCCTTCTGGATCTGTGTGACCAGGATTAGAACAGGCAGCTGTCTAAATGCCATTACTAGGTCTCTTGAGCTATGACACCGCTGGAAAGAAAGGGAGACTAACTCATTGAACAACCTACCAAATCCAAAAAAGAAATACAGTAAGTAAGGCTGGGCGAAGTAGCTCACGCCTGTAATCCTAACATTTTGGGAGGCTGAGTTGGGTGGATTGCCTGAGCTCAGGAGTTTGAGACCAGGATGGGTAAAATGGTGAGACCACCGTCTCTACTAAAAAAAAAAAAAAATTGGCTGGGCGTGGTGGTCCCAGCTATTTGGGAGGCTGAGGTGGGAGGATTGCTTGAGCCTGGGAGGCGGAGGTTGCAGTGAGCTGAGATCATGCCACAGCACTCCAACCTGGGTTACAATGTGAGACCTTATCTCAAAAACAAAACAAACAAAAAAACAAAAATTTAAAATTTTTGAAAATGGATAAAACTGTATGAATGGAATGAGTTCAAATACACACATTCATGGTTTTTTGTGTTTTCTTTTTTAATGTTTTTTTTTTGGTCACATACAAACTTTAAACTTTAAATGCATGGCTGGGCACAGTGGCTTGCACCTGTAATCCCAGCACTTGGGGAGGCCGAAGTGGGTGTATCACCTGAGGTCAGAAGTTCAAGACCAGCCTGAGCAACATGACAAAGCCCGTCTCTACTAAAAATACAAAAATTAGCTGGGCATGATGGCCAGTGTCTGTACTCCCAGCTACTCAGGAGGCTGAGGCAGGAGAATCGCTTGAATCCAGGAGGTGAAGGTTGCAGTGAGCTGAGATCACGCCCCTGCACTCCAGCCTGGGCAACAGAGCCAGACTGTCTCAATTAAACAAACAAGCAAACTTCAAATGCATGACACTTGTCCTTCATAGCTTCTGAGATATATTTTTCTGCTTAGAGAAATACTCTCTGGCCGCCGGGCGCGGTGGCTCACGCCTGTAATCCCAGCACTTTGGCAGGCTGAGGCGGGTGGATCATGAGGTCAGGAGATAGAGACCATCCTGGCTAACACGGTGAAACCCCGTCTCCACTAAAAAATATAAAAAATTAGCCAGGTATAGTGGCAGGCGCCTGTAGTCCCAGCTACTCAGGAGGCTGAGGCAGGAGAATGGCATGAACCCGGGAGGCGGAGCTTGCAGTGAGCCAAGATCGCGCCACTGCACTCCAGACTGGGAGAGAGAGCAAGACTCTGTCTAAAAAAAAAAAAAAAAAGAAAAATACTCTCCCTGCTTCTAAGAACATAGATTCAGTCACCATATACAGGGGAGGCCCTTGATGTCTTCATGCTTTGCACTTACATCTTTCATCCATCTGGAATTTATCTCAATGAAAGGAACATTGGAATAGTCCAACACACTCCAAAGAAATGTTTGGCCTCTTGATCCTTGTCTCATCTGCTGGCCTGTAACGCTGCCTTCATCAACACTGAAAATCTCATATTTAGGGACGCCAAACTGTCAGAAATATTATAGATTCTTAATGCATTTTAGTGCCTGATAGGGCATATTCCTGCCCCACTGTGCATTTCAAAGTTTCTGGGTTACTTTCATATGGTAACACTTTTTTAGCCCCTCATCTTGCGTTTATATGTCAAACTCCAGAAGCTGGACAAAGAGGAGGTGGGATGTTTTACTTTTACAGTTAAATGACTGGGCTAGGCACGATGGTTCACACCTGTAATCCCAGCACTTTGGGAGGCCGAGGAGAGTAGATCACCTGAGGTCAGGAGTTCGAGACCAACCTGGGCAACACAGAAACCCTGTCTCCACTAAAAATACAAAAAATTGGCTGGGCGCGGTGGCACATGCCTGTAATCCCAGCTACTTGGGAGGCTGAGGCACGAGAATCACTTGAACCCAGGGGTGGAGGCTGTAGTGAGCCGAGATCATGCCTCTGCACGCCAGCCTGGGCGACAGAGCAAGACTCCATCTCAAAAAATAATAAATAAAATAAAATAATCAATAATTGTTCACATTCACCCAGCACTCATCCACCATAGCACAAGACCACAGCCTTACTTTTTACACATTTGCTTATTTTTTGTTGTGTGCGGTTTTTTTTTTGTTTTGTTTTGAGACTGAGTCTCGTTCTGTCGCCCAGGCTGGAGTGCAGTGGCGTGTCTCTGGTCACTGCAACCTCCGCCTCCCGGGTTCACGTGATTCTCCTGCCTCAGCCTCCCAAGTAGCTGGCATTACAGGCACATGACATCATGCCCAGCTAATTTTTGTATTTTTTGTAGACATGGGGTTTCACCATGTTGGCCAGGCTGGTCTCCAACTCCTGACCTAAGGTGATCCACCCGCCCCAGTCTCCAAAAGTGCTGGGATTATAGGCATGAGCCACTGCGCCTGGCCACATTCACTTGTTTTTCTAGAACTATTATGCAGGGATTGGAGCTTTTCCAAAGCAGCCATGCCTGAAGTTTACTTGTCATTGGACCTGAGCGTGACAAGGCATGCACTTTGCAAAAATCAATGGTAGAGTTTTTCAGTCACAGACGTGCCTGTGCCAGAAAAAATTTCATACAAACCAGCACAGGCAGCAATCCACCTTCCAAAACAAGGACGCTTTGTATAACGCACAAATATTTGTCCAGAAATGGCAAGAAACGCTTCCAAGAACTGCAGAAAAATCTGGTTAATTTAGCAATATAGGTGAATGTAATTTGGGGTAATGTAACTTTTTAAATTTTGTGTTTAAGTATAATGTTGTTGCTTTAATGTAAAGAAGCACAAAGAAACTAAAGAATGACCTACTATGTCTCCTGTCCACATCAGCATTCTAAAATAGAATGTGTTACCAAGTGTGAGGGTTACAGATGGGGACATAATACAGTCCTTCCCTCCATTCCCCTCAGTTCCCCACCTCAGAAGCAACCTGTTTTCCATTTGTTGTTTTTCCTTCCATAGAAAGGAAAAAGATTGATACATATACTACCATATATAATAATATAATGTTTTTCATTGATAAAAGGGTGCCCAATCATATGTGCCCCAGTGCACCTTGGTACTTTTCACTTCATAAAATAATAAAATATTTCTCTCTCTCTCTCTCTCTCTCTCTCTCTCTCTCGACAGGGTCTCCATCTGTTGCTCTGCAGTGGTGTGATCATATCTTACTGCAGCTTCAAACTCCTGGGCTCAAGCAATTCTCCCATTTCAGCCCCCTAAGTAGCTGGAAATACAGGCATGTGCTCAGCCTAAATCTCCCTTCCCCTTCCCCTCCCCTCTCCTGCCCTCCCCTTCTCTTTCTTTTTTTCTTTCTCTCTTCTTTTATTCTTCCCTCTGTCTTTTTCTCTATCCTTCCTTCCCTTCCTCCCCGCCTCCCTTTCTTTCTTTCTCTTTCTTTCTTTCTTTCTTTCTTTCTTTCTTTCTTTCTTTCTTTCTTTCTCTTTCTCTCTCTCTCTCTCTCTCTCTCTCTCTCTCTCTCTCTCTCTCTCTCCCCTTCCTTCCTTCCTTCCTTCTTTCTTTCTTTTAAATGACAGAGTCTTACCCTGTCACCCAGGCAGTGGCATGAACATGGCTCACTACAGCCTCAACCTCCCTGGGCTCAAGCAATCCTCCCACCTCTGCCTCCTGAGTAGCTAGGACTACAGGTGTGCACCACCACACCCAGCTAATTTTTACTTTTTGTAGAGACAGGATCTTACTATGTTGCTCAGGCTGGTTTCCAGCTCCTGGGCTCAAGTGATCCACCTGCCTCAGCATCCCAAAGAGCTGGGATTACAGGTGTGGGTGACAGAGCGAGACCCTGTCTCTAAAACAAAAAAAAAACCTAACCAAACACCCCACCAAGCATGAAATAAGGATGGGCATATAGATGAGTGCAATGGAGTTGATAGTCTAGAAAACAATCATGTGATACCATTTTCCACATTGCTGGCAAAAGTTCTAAGCTTTGTATAAAACCCTGTTCCAGGCCGGGTGCAGTGGCTCAGGCCTGTAATCCCAGCGCTTTGGGAGCCGGAGGTGGGCGGATCACGAGGTCAAGAGTTTGACACCAGCCTGGCCGACATAGTGAAACCCCATCTCTACTAAAAAATACAAAAATTAGCCGGGCTTGGTGGCACATGCCTGTAATCCCAGCTACTCTGGAGGCTGAGGCAGGACAATGGCGTGAACCCAGGAGGCGGAGCTTGCAGTGAGCCAAGATCGCGCCACTGCACTGCAGCCTGGGTGACAGAGCAAGACTCCGTCTCAGAAACAACAACAACAACAAAAACTGTTCTGATGAGGGTGTGGTGAAACAATCTCACGCACTATTACTGGGAATGTGAACTGGTTTATGGGCAATTTGGCAGTAGCGGTGAATTTTTTTTTTTTTTTTTGAGACAGAGTCTTGCTCTATCACCCGGTTGGATTGCACTGGCATGATCTTGGCTCACTGCAAGCTCCGCCTCCCAGGTTCATGCCATTCTCCTGCCTCAGCCTCCCAAGTAGCTGGGACTACAGGCACCCACCATCACGTTTGGCTAATTTTTTATATTTTTAGTAAGACAGGCTTTCACCATGTTGGTCAGGATGGTCTCGATCTCCTGACCTCGTGATCCACCCACCTCGGCCTCCCAAAGTGCTGGGATTACAGGTGTGGGCCACTGCGCCCGGCCAGCTGTGAAATATTTTAAACGACTTTTGATTTTGATCCCTGGCATCCTGCTACTAGCAGTTTTCTCTAACGATATGCTCTCAGATGTATGCCGTGGTGCATGTTTGAGAAACATGGACAGTGAGTGTTTGTAAGAGTGAAAAATGAAAACCATCTAAGGGTTTGGAGCCTCCATCAGTATAGAGCTGGTTAAACAGATTGTGCTACAACCATAGGAAGATGAAACTCTCTAGAGACGATAAAAAGAGATTTGGTTGGAGGCCGGGCGCGGTGGCTCACGCCTGTCATCCCAGCACTTTGGGAGGCCGAGGCGGGCGAATCACTGAGGTTGGGAGTTTGAGACCAGCCTGACCAACATGGAGAAACCCTGTCTCTATTAAAAATACAAAACTTAGCCGGGCATGGTGGTATATGCCTGTAATCCCAGCTACTTGGGAGGCTGAGGTAGGAGAATAGCTTGAACCCGGGAGACAGAGGTTGTGATGAACTGAGATTGGGTCATTGCCCTGCAGCCTGGGCAACAAGAGTGAAACTCCATCTCAAGAAAAAGAAGTTAACTCAGGATGGTTGTGTGTGCCTGTACTCCCAGCTACTAGGGAGGCTGAGGTAGGAAGATCACTTGAGTCCAGGAGGTCGAGGCTGCAGTGAGCCATGATCATGCCACTGCACTCCAGCCTGGGCAATACAGCAAGACCCTGTCTCCAAAATACAAAAATTCTTCTGCTTCCAAAATTATAAGTAAACTCGTTCCTATTTTTCTTTAAATGATTATTGATTTCATTTTTCACATTTACATATTTGATTCATCTGGAAGGTATCTGAGGACTCAAAGAAGGATCTAGGGAAACCAACTTTATTCTTTTTGTTCTGTCCAAATGGCTAGCCAGTTTTCAGAGCATTAGCTAAGTTTAGAAAATCTCTTTTCTCTCCTGCTGATTTAGAATAAATAGCACCATGGCTGGTCATAGTCTAAGTTCTCAGATGTATGAAGCTCTATTTCTGGATTCATGATTCTGTCCCACCGTTTTGTTGGCCTAGTTCCTCAACACAAGTAAACTACAGTGACATCGCATCCTCACAATCCATTCCTTGATCTATCAGTGGGGCTAATCTGCCGACATGAATTTTCATTTTCCGGAATATTCTGGCCATTAACAGAGGGTAGTCGATTTTTATTTTTTATTTTGTTTGTTTGTTTGAGACAGGGTCTCATTCTGCCGCCTAGGCTAGAGTGCAGTGGCAGGATCATAGCTGACTGTAACCTTGAACTCCTGGGCTCAAGCGAGCCTCCCACCTTAGACTCCCTAGTAGCTGGGATTACAGGCGTGTGCCACCATGATTTTGAATGCAGTAATTTGCTTTATAATGTCAGGATGTGGTTTGGTGAAACCAATCCAGATGCTTGTAAGTCAAGGATGAAAAACTTGGGTCACCTGGCATCACCAATATTCCCTAAGAGCTGAACACTTTCCCTCATAAATGTCAGGGTCACGGGATGCAACAGGAAAACCTTCTCCAATGACTCTTCTGGGGTGGCTTGTTGCGCCCTCCCTCTGGACCACGCGGCCCCTAAAAGTCAGTCCCAGACCTTGAGCTCAGTGTAATGTCTAGATTCATGCTAGAGCCGTGAATCAAAGGCTCAATTTTATGAGAACGAATGTGTGGGGCTTGAATTTTAAACACAGAGACAGGCTAGGCTGCAAACCGTCTTACACCACAGCCTGCTGATCAGAAGTGTAAATGAGACACACAGGGAGGGCAGGAGCACATTTATTACAAGATCCATAATCACACACAAGAAGTGTTAAACTGGGCCCATCGGTGACTGGCTTTGGTGTGCAGCATTGCTATAGCTTTGGCTCAGTGCACAGGATTGTATAGATGAAAATAAAATAGCCACCCCATTGCTTTTTATTTTATTATTTTTTTAATTAATTAATTAATTTGAGACAGAGTTTCATTCTTGTCGCCCAGGATAGAGTGCAATGGTACCATCTCAGCTCACTGCAACCTCCACCTCCTGGGTTTAAACCATTTTCCTGCCTCAGCCTCCCAAGTAGCTAGCATTACAGGTGTGCGCCACCGTGCCTGGCTAATTTTTCTATTTTTAGTAGAGATGGGGTTTCACCATGTTGGCCAGGCTGGTCTTGAACTCCTGACCTCAGGTGATCTGCCCACCTTGACCTCCCAAAGTGCTGGGATTACAGGTGTGAGCCACCATGCCCGGCCATTTTATTATTACTTTTTTAATAGAGATGGGGGTCTCGCCATGTTGACCAGGCTGATCATGAACTCCTGGGCTCAAGCGATCCTCCCACCTCGGCCTCCATAAGTGCTGGGATTACAGGAACCACTATACCCAGCCCAGTTACTTTTTTTTTTTTGAGACGGAGTCTTGCTGTGTCGCCCAGGCTGGAGTGCAGTGGCCAGATCTTAGCTCACTGTAAGCTCCGCCTCCCGGGTTTATGCCATTCTCCTGCCTCAGCCTCCCGAGTAGCTGGGACTACAGGCACCTGCCACCTCGCCCGGCTAGTGTTTTTTTTTTTGTTTTTTTTTTTTCGTATTTTTTAGTAGAGATGGGGTTTCACCATGTTAGCCAGGATGGTCTTGATCTCCTGACCTCGTGATCTACCCGTCTTGGCCTCCCAAAGTGCTGGGATTACAGGCTTTAGCCACTGCGCCTGGCCCCCAGTTACTTTTTAAAAATAGTTTCCATTCAAGTATAATTTGCATGCGGCGAAATGCGCGTATTTAAAGTATATGTACAATTTGATGATTTTTGACAGAAATTCATTTTGACACCTGTGCAACCACCAACCCAGACACAGAACCTTCCACCACTCCAAAAAGTTCCTTCTCAAAGTCCTTCTCCTTACTGAGACAACCGCTGTTCTAATTTTTGCCACCATGAATTAGTTTTTCCTATTCTAGAACTTCTTAGAAATGAAATCATACAGTATGTGGGCATCTTTTGCTCCTGGCTTCTTCCCCTTAGCATAAAGCCTTTGAGGTCCATCAATATTGGTGGGTTTTTGTTTGTTTGTTTGTTTGTTTGTTTTGGTTTTGGAGTTTAATTTGTGGCATATATTCCCAATCCCAATGATCAATAATGTCTGTATATCATTTATATTAGTACACAGATTCAGTGGTGGCTGTTTCGTGTGGTCTCTGAATTGTGCCTTTATATAGTGTAGGTTATGTCCTATTTGGCTCGGTAAACTTACACAGAAAACAAGAGGTGTTAATTGCACACAGAGGCCTCCTTGTTGTATGGTTAGTACATCTAGAATGATGTGGTGGTGAGCACTGCTAAAACCAGATAATTAGCTTCTGCCTGGAGATTATGTAAGGAATCTAGAGTTGTATATTTGGACTGGACTCTGTTAGTCTGGAACTCTTTCTTTTACTGCCTACTTTTTTTTTGAGATGGAGTCTCACTCTGTCACCCAGGCTAGAGTACAATGGTGTGATCCTGGCTCACTGCAACCTCCGCCTCCTGGGTTCAAACGATTCTCCTCCCTCAGCCTCCCCAGTAGCTGGGATTACAGGCACCTGCCATCATGCCCGGATCATTTTTGTATTTTTTGTAGAGAGGGGGTTTCACCATGTTGGTCAGGCTGGTCTCAAACTCCTGACCTCAGATGATCCACCCACCTCGACCTCCCGGAGTGTTGGGATTACAGGCATGAGCCACGGCGCCCAGCCACATCAATATTGTATCAGTACTGCATTCCTGTTTATTGTTGGGTAAGGGTCCACTGAAGGGTTGCACTGATGCAGGATGGGCAAGCCCCCAAATTGAGGCTTAGTCCAGGAGGGTTCTTGGCTTCACCCTTGAAATAATTCAAGGGCAAGCTGGTGGTGGTAGCAACTTTTCTTGAGGCTGCGGTGCACACCCACAGCAGAGGGACTGCCCCTTGCAAAGCAGGGCTACCCCATAGGCAGTGTGCCCAGAGGAGCAGCTCAGAGGCAGTGCTGCTGTCATATTTATACATACTTTTAATTATATGCAAATTAAGGGGTGGTTTCTGCAGAAATTTCCAGGAAAAAGGTGGCAACTTCAGGGTTGTCAAGAGCATTGCCATGGAAAGGGGCATAACGTCCAGGTGTTACCATGGCAACGGTAAACTGGCATGGTACAGTGGTGGCCGTGTCTTCTAGAAAGCTGCTTCCACCCCAGACCTGTTTTAGCTTAGACAATTTGGTCCCGTGTCTAAGCCCTGCCTCTAGAGACGAGTCCCACCTCCTACCACAGTACCACTCCTAGTTATATACAAGAGAAATCTATGCCCACACAAAAACTGGTACACCCATGTTCATGGTGGTATTATTCAAAATAGTCAAAAAGTGGAGGCAACCCAAACGTGCGTCAACCAATGAATGGATATATAAAATGTGGTACAACATTTGGACTGCTTCCATATTTAGGCTATTATGAATAAGTATGCTATTATGAACATTTGTGTACATATCTTTGGCGGATATATATTTTCATTTATCTTAGGCAAATACTTAGGAGTGGAATGGCTGGGTCATATGATAAGGGTATATATCTAACTTTTTTGTTTTTTTGAGACAGAGTCTCACTTTGTCACCCAGGCTCAAGTGCAGTGGTGTGATCGCGGCTCACCACAACCTCCACCTCCCAGGTTCCAGTGATTCTCCAGCCTCAGCCTCTGAAGTAGCTGGGATTACAGGAGCCCGCCACAATGACCACCTAATTTTTTGTATTTTTTTTTAGTAGAGACGGGGTTTCACTGTGTTGGCCAGGATGGTCTCGCTCTCCTGACCTCGTGATCCGCCCGCCTTGGCCTCCCAAAGTGCTGGGAGAGAAACACTAAGTCTTACCCTGAGCACTCAGATGATGCCTCATGTCATGTTGCCAAGCTGAGACCTGCCACGCATTCTCTTGCTATTATGTGGCCATCAGGCCTGAACAAGAGCCAGGACCCAAGGGGTTTGCAAGAGTCACGCCTGAGTTTAATTAAGTGGGACAGATGTGCTCTTTAGAACCAGGACACCTGGGAGCAATTTTAAAGGTGCAGACATGCCCTGCCTGTGATGAACTTCAGCACAGTCCCCTAATCCTCTTAATTGTTCATACCATCACAAAAAGTGCAAATCTAAAAACAGAGATGAACTGAAAAAATTATTGCATTATCGTTAATCTGACCACAGTGGCTAATGTTGCTTGAATAATGCATTTGGGTGCTTTTAAAAGTCTGCAGTCAGCCTGGGCAACATGGCAAAACCCTGTTCCTACCAAAAAATACAAAAATGAGCTGGGCATGGCGGTTTGCAACTGTAGTCCCAGCTACATGCAGAGTGGCTGATATGAGAGGATGGCTTGAGCCTGGAACGTCAAGGCTACCGTGAACCAAGATTGCGCCACTGCACTTCAGCCTGGGTGACAGAGCGAAGAGATCCTGTCTCATTAAAAAAAAAAAAAAAAAAAAAAAAAGTCTGCGATGTTTTATTTTTTAATGTGAGAAAATATTAAAAAGTACATTGGCCGGGTGCAGTGGCTCAGGCCTATAATCCCAGCACTTTGGGAGGCCTAGGCAAGGCAGATCACGAGGTCAGGAGATCGAGACCATCCTGGCTAACACAGTGAAACCCCGTCTCTACTAAAAATACAAAAAAAAAAAAAAAATTAGCCAGGCATGGTGGCAGGTGCCTGTAGTCTCAGCTACTCGGGAGGCTGAGGCAGGAGAATCACTTGAACCTGGGAGGCGGAGGTTGCAGTGAGCTGAGATCGGGCCACTGCACTACAGCCTGGGCAAAAACAACAAAACTCCCTAAAAAACAAAAACAAAAACAAAGCAAACAAACAAACAAAAACCACTATGCTGAGGAAAAGAAGCCAGACACCAAAAAAACCATATGCTATATGACTCTACTTATATGCAGTCCTGGGACAGACACACTGAGCTTTGGCTGGAAAAATCATTACAGGGCTCACCTCTGACAGCTGGAGCGGGGACCGACTGGGAAGGGGCACATGGAGGCTTTCTAGGATGATGATATTGTTCTGTATCTTGTTGCAGGCATGGGTTACACAGGTACCTGTCTATGTCCAAACTCATCAGACTGTTCACTTAAGATCTGTCCATTTCACTGTATGTAAATGTTTTATTTTACCTAAAAAATGAAAATGTAAAAAAAAGGAATAAATGAATAAGTAAATCAACACAAACCAGGTCTTTCTCCTTGGCAGCTCTGCTCACCCCAAATGGGTGACTTTTTCTTGGGCCTCCAGGGCCTGCCGGGTCCAGCCACAGTCACCTCCCCACTAGGTTCCCAGCTGCCACCTCACCCTCTGCAGTCTGTTCCCCACCAGGCTTCCAGAGGGAGACTGGAACCAACCTATGTAGGATCATGACGCTGTGCTCAACACCCTCCCACAGCTGCCATCTCTCAAATTAAAGCCAGAATACGTCCTGGCTGCACCTGTGGGGCCTTGCACACCAGCCTGCAAAGCCCCCGGCCTCTGCTCCTCACCTCCTCCTTGCTTTCTTCTTTTATTTATTTTTTTTGGAGATGGAGTCTTGCTCTGTTGCCCAGGCTGGAGTGCAGCGGCGCAATCTCAGCTCACTGCAGTCTCAACCTCTTGGGTTCAAGCGATTCTCCGGCCTCAGCCTCCCAAGTAGCTGGGACCACAGGCACGCACCATCACACCTGGCTAATTATTTTGTATTTTTAGTAGAGATGGGGTTTTACCATGTTGGCCAGGCTGGTCGTGAACTCCTGACCTCAGGTGATCTGCACGCCTCGGCCTCCCAAAGTGCTGGGATTACAGGCATGAGCCACCGTGCCTGGCCTTACTCATTTTCTCAAACAGATGAGAGCCTCCCTCCATGATGACTGCTCCCTCTGCCCAGGAGGCTGTCCTTGGCCAACTGCTTGTTTCACCCCTCACCCGCTTCAGGTCTGTTCAGACATGGAGATCCCAGAGAGGCTCCCCCAACCTCTGTGGGCGACAGCCAGCTGCTCCTGCACACTCACCTTGCCTGCCTCTCTTCCTGCTTTATTTTTCACGGCAGAGCTCTCCGGCCCCTCCGCCTGTATCTACATAAGGTCTGTCCTCACTTGAACGTCAGGTTCCAGACCAGGACTTGGTCTTGCTCCTGGCTGTCATACAGCAGATTCTCAATGAACCTTGCTTGAATGACAGCATGGGCGACCAGGACACTTTGCTCTCCAGCCCTGCTGGTTGCATCCACAGCTCTCCATCTCCCTGCAAACACTCCGGGCCAGCCTCTCCCCAGACACACCCCTGAACAGAACACCTCCACCCGGGGCGATGAGGTTTCCTTGAAGACAGCTTTCATGTGCCCCAACCTTGGATTCCCCCCATTTTTAGGGCACGTAGGCCTTTCATACTTTACTAACAGCCCGGGTGTAACCAGTGAGTGACTATTATTGTGGGAGGTACTTACATATCTTGGCCAAACAGGGCTTTTCCCATTGTGGGGTGTGGGGGCACCCAATAAATAAACCATCCAGATGCTTCTGAGTACACAGCAGTTCCTAACGAGCCACCTGTCCTCAAATCCCAGCTTCCCTTTTGATCTCTTTCGCATCTTTCCTCACAATCTCCATTCACTTTCACAAAACCTCAACCTGGACCCTGAAGGACACTTCCCTTTCCCCAAGCCTGAATTATTCCACCTGAAGCTCTCCAACCTGTATTATTATTATTATTATTATTATTTTTTTTTTTTTTTTTTTTTTTTTGAGACGGAGTCTTGCTCTGTCGCCCAGGCTGGAGTGCCGTGGCCGGATCTCAGCTCACTGCAAGCTCCGCCTCCCAGGTTCACGCCATTCTCCCGCCTCAGCCTCCCGAGTAGCTGGGACTACAGGCGCCCGCCACTTCGCCCGGCTAGTTTTTTGTATTTTTTAGTGGAGACGGGGTTTCACCGTGTTAGCCAGGATGGTCTCGATCTCCTGACCTCGTGATCCACCCGTCTCGGCCTCCCAAAGTGCTGGGATTACAGGCTTGAGCCACCGCGCCCGGCCCAACCTGTATTATTAATAGAATTCTTGGCTGGGCGCAGTGGCTCATGCCTGTAATCCCAGCACTTTGGGAGGCTGAGGCAGGTGGATCACAAGGTTAAGAGACCGAGACCATCCTGGCCAACATGGTGAAACCCCATCTCTACTAAAAAAAAATACAAAATTATTAGCTGGGTGTGGTGGCACACACCTGTAGTCCCAGCTACTTGGGAGGCTGAGGCAGGAGAATCGCTTGAACCTGGGAGGCAGAGGTTGCAGTGAGCCGAGATCATGCCATTATACTCCAGCCTGGCGAGAGCTAGACTCCATCTCAATTTAAAAAAAAACGAATTCTCAGGAGAAACTGTTTAAGATGGAGATTCCCAGGTACAACCCCCAAGAGATCCTGAATCAGCAGGTGGGAACACGAAATGGTACCTTGAACAAATTCCAAGCAACTGACGTAGTGGCCACCCTGGTTCAGGAGTTCTTGGAGAGGGGCAGGGAGAGCCAGAAGAAAACTAAATTTTTAGCGAAAAGACCTCAGCTTCTGGCCTGGCGCGGTGGCTCACGCCTGTAATTCCAACAGTTTGGGAGGCCGAGGCGGGCAGATCACTTGAGCCCAGGAGGTAGAGGCTGCAGTGAGCTGAGATCGTGCCACTGACCTCTTGGCTTCTGTGTGAGGGAATAGGAGGGGAGCGAAAGGTTTTCATCTTCCAGCTGTTTATAAAAATATAAACTGGCACTTTGAGGTAATTTGCATCACCCAATACCTCTTCTAGAAACCCCAAGATCTGTGGGACGTCCTTCCACATCGGTGGAAAGCCATTCGCAAAGAGGACAAACGGTTTCTCCTCTCGTGGATCATTAACAGTTCTCAAAGCTTGAATCCGTATCTGATAACCAGTCATGTCTGGCTGGGGGCACTGTTTGAAGGGGGAACCCTTTCCTCAAATTTAATAGTCCATGCAATCCCCACCTACAAAAGAGAAAACTTAACAGGACACAATTTGCTAAACTTTATTTTATACATACACGTTTACATTTACTAGTCATGGTGTCAGCCTGTTAACACAATGAAGCCGTAATGGACCCGTTTTGAAATTAGAAGTTGGACAGTTGCAGGCTTTGGTCTCTTCAAGAGTGCAGTTCACCCCTGGGTTTCGTTTGGCACACACCCCAGGAGTACCTCGATGCACACAGCTGCGTAGCTGCTCTCTTTTCTCTTGTATTTTTCAGTCAGACTCATTCAGGATTTTGAAATGAATCACCACGAGAAATGTGTTTTAAAGCTGAATCACTGAGAACATCTAACAACTGTTCACATTCTTTAGCACAAAAACTGAAGTCGGAAAAGATGCCCTGAAAACTTGCAAGGGCTAATACTCTATGATAGAATATTACTACTGTTCACCATGTTAACACGTTTACTTGCTACCATACAACTGAAGCATCACGGCAGAACAAGAGCATGTGAATGACGAAAGGAAACTTGCTTTCAGGGCGTCAGATTATAGGACATGCACAGGACTGAATTTCTTCCACTTCTAACCTCGCTTATCAGTCGCATTTACAAGAAACTCAATTTTAAGCCAAGAGATGCCAGAAATAACTAACTCAAGATGTGTACAAAAACAAGTTAGCCTATAAACACAAGGTAATATTCTGATAGTCTTCACTGTGACTGGTTTGCTTTCCAACATATCTGAGTAGTCACTTTTGAGTTTTTTAAACACGTGAAAAAAATAAATTCAGATTACATCTTTGTGGACATCTAGGATACAGTCTGGAAACCATTAACTCAGGAACCCTGCCCTCTCCCCTACACATGGGCACGCAACCACACACACACACACACACACACACACAAAAATAATGACACGTGGTGGTCTGGTCTAATATAGTGTGTCTAAATTCAGAGGGCAGACATTAACAGCCTCGATCTCTGATCTCTTGACCTGGTTTTGGTTGTTTGTTTGAGACAGAGTCTCACTCTGCCACCAGGCTGGAGTGCTGTGGCGCAATCTCGGCTCACTGCAACCTCCGCCTCCCGGATTCAAACAATTCTTCTGCCTCAGCCTCCTGAGTAGCTGAGATTACAGGCGCATGCCACCACGCCCGGCTACTTTTTGTATTTTTAGTAGACGTGGGGTTTCACCATGTTGGTCAGGCTGGTCTCAAACTCCTGACCTTGTGATCCACCCACCTCAGCCTCCCGAAGTGCTGGGATTACAGGCGTGAGCCACCACGCCCAGCCAACAGCCAAGTTTTAAAATATTCTTTCCCCTCTTACTTATATATAACGTGAGTAATGACCTTCTGCTACAAAGATGGTGACAGTTTGGTGCAAAGATGGTGACAGTTTGGTAGATGGATGGAATTACAGCTGAGGACCCAGGAATACCTGCATCCTTCCCTACAATCACCCCGCTTCCCCACAGGATTCCTGAGAGGGCTCATCCCAAATGGGAATCAAAGTGCCATTTTTACTAACAGACTCTAAAACTCAAAGACTTCAAGGTCTAAGCAGACATTCTTTTTCTCTAAAACTAACTCTTGGGACCTCCTGGCTAGATAACTGGCGGATGGAAGCTGGAGACTGAAGGGGCAATGAAGCCAGGTTTGCAGTGAAGGTCCTGGCTTAACTTACCCCGCTGGTTACACGAGAGAAAGGCGGGAGGGAGAATACGGCAGGGCCACCCAGCTCTTCCAAACGCCAAGGCCTGCAGAGGTCGCTGACCATTCCGAGTAGGGAGCGAGGCATGGAGGAGAAAGGCTGAACATGGATGAGTGTAACAGTGACCCTGCTCATGCATAAGGGGAATGAATGTTCTAGAATTTTCCCAATCTTCTTACCAACTCTCTTGACTCCGAAGGGAAGGTGAGTAGAGGAGGTGGTGAAATGGCAGGCCTTGTAGAGAAAAGGGCATAGAGGTCTACCACCCTTCCCCAACTCCCTCCCACCCAAGACCTCACCTATCGTTTACCTCAGAGCCAGATCTCTATCAACAGGGTCCCTAAGAGAGTCCAAAGTCTTATTTTATTCAGTGACAAGAGAAAACTTGGTTGACTTGGAACTTCTTCCTTGTTCTTTCAACTCCTCAGTACTGGTGGTCTCCCGGATCAAACCTTTCTGGATTCTGCAAATAAATGAGAGAACAGCTCAAGAAGGAAAGCAGAGAGGTGTCATTAGGAAATGCATTACTTCCAAGAAACTTCTGGGTCCCTGAACATTTCTATTCCCCATCCAGGCCTCTAGAAAATTCCACCCTTAAAGCCACATACCCTGCAAACACCATAACTCCAAAGGATTTTTTTTTTTTTTTTTTTTTTTGGGACAGGGTCTCTCTCTATCGCCCAGGCTCGGGTGCAGTGGTGTGATGTTGGCTCCCTGCAACCTCCACTTCCCAGGTTCGAGCAATTCTCACGCCTCAGCCTCCCCAGCAGCTGGAATTACAGGTGCCCATCACCATGCCCAGCTAATGTTTGTATTTTTAGTAGAGATGGGGTTTCACCATGTTGGCCAGGCTAGTCTCGAACTCCTGACAACAGATGATCTGCCCACGTTGGCCTCCCAAATCATTAAATTCTTTTTTTTTCTTTTTTGGAGACAGAGTCTCACTCTGTCACCCAGACTAGAGGGCAGTGGCACAATCTAGGCTCACTGCAACCTCCGCCTCCTGGGTTCTAGAGATGCTCCTGCCTCAGCCTCCCCAGTAGCTGGGATTACAGGCGTATGCCACCATGCCCAACTAATTTTTTGTATTTTTAGTAGAGATGGGGTTTCACCATGTTGGCCAGGCTGGTCTTGAACTCCTGACCTCAGGCGATCTGCCCACCTTGGCTTCCCAAAGTGCTGGGATTACAGGCGTGAGCCACCAAGCCTGGGCCCAAACCATTAAATTCTCATCAAGGAAGATGGGTCAGATGTAGTGGCAAATGACCACAGTGACACTCATTGATAAACAACCAGTCGGTGGGTTTGCTCTGTCATCTCCTGCCCACCGAATGTTCCCAGCATCAGCCTTCAGGGGCTCCTGGGAGGGCAGTCTGGGCTCTTACCCTCCTCAACTGGTGTGTCATCCGCCTCCCGCCATGCACCAGGGTCCTCCTCATCACCCGCTTGACCCACCACCTCCTCAGGTTCCTCTGCCCCACCTGCCACTCCTAGCTAGTCCTGCCTCATCCACTTGCTGGATGACAGCCCAGTCACTTCTGCTGTCATTCTCACCATTGGTGGCACGCCGAGGAGAGCCTTCTGGCTTGGCCTTCAGATCCCTAGAAGTTGAGGCTGTTGCCTCGGCAGACTGCTGGCCTCGAGGGGCCTTCTGAACTGATGCCTCCCTTCTTGAGCCCGGCCCTTTCTTTGGCATCACCGGCTTCTTCCTGCCATCTTCCGAGTCGACCAAGACGTAAGAGACAGGGCCCAAGCTCACCTTCTTCTTCTTCCTCATGGGGTTCTTGGCGGAGACCCAGGCCATGGCCTTCTTCTTTGGTGGGCTTTCATGGCCACCATCTTGGTCTGACTCAGAGGCGCCTCCTGGGCTCTCGGCTTCTGCCCGGGCATCCTGAGGTGGCTCTCTGGGACCCTTCCAGGCACATTTCGCCATGGGCTTCTTCAAAGCCAACTCCTCCTGCTTCACACAGGGCTTTCTGCTGCCCTTGATCGGCTCTGAGATTGCCATGCTTTCAGCATCACCCGCCTCAGGATCCTCCAAGTCGGCTGTGCTGTTGGAATTGATGCCTTTGGGTTTTTTCCAGGGCACTGCTTCCTGCTTGGGGTTCTTCCTCTGCTTCTTTCTCCTGGAGCGAGTCTTAGCTCCAGCCTTGCGAACCAAAGGTTTGGGAGGGTCATGCTGGTCTTCCGTGGCATTCCAGTTGTTGGGGTTCTCCGTCTTTAAGGCAGAACCCACCTCTGTTGCAAGCCCCGGTTCTTTCTTGACCTTCCTCCCTGCTGCTAAAGCCCAGGCTGTCATCTCCTCGAACTCAGCGGCCTCGTGGGCCCTGGCTTCCTCCCGGCTGCGGATCTCAGCATCCATG
Organism: Papio anubis; assembly: GCF_008728515.1. Taxonomy (NCBI): domain Eukaryota; kingdom Metazoa; phylum Chordata; class Mammalia; order Primates; family Cercopithecidae; genus Papio; species Papio anubis. Next base: position 2,111,319 of record NC_044995.1, on the reverse strand, counting down.
CAGAAGATGATCTGTACCACCGCTCCCAGAAGCACCCCCAAAGCTTCTGCCCAGTTCTCTGGCGGCTGATGCTGGTTCTGGGACAGTGTGGGGTGGTTGAGCTGGAGCAGGCGGACCACATCCTCCCAGGTGCGTCCCTCGGCATCCAGGAATTCATTCAGATTTTTTAAAAACTCAGCATCCTGGGTAGGGTCTCTACAGACCACTCTCCAGACACCACCCCTTCCTGGGAATTCACGGGGGATGGTGCTCAGATTCACACCTTCACCAACCTCAATGAGGGCAGCTTTAACATTCTCTTCCCTCACAAAAATTTTGTTGAGCACGCGGTACGGGCCCAGTGGGGAGAGGACCCCATTCAAGGTCTCCTCAATTTCTGCGTGGCCACAGTCCTCTGGGATGCCTGTGACCAACAAGGACCTGTGGATGTCCACTTCCATTCCCCTGCACCAATCCTCCAGAAGGTTCATCGCCATGGTCTTGGACATTTAGCGGCTTTGACCCTACTACGTGTAGTAAAGAGTCTATTAGGTGGGCGTGGGCTGCAGCGGTCCCCAAAAACAGTAATCCTGCAAGGTGAAAAGGGAGCGAGGTCAGGTTTCCAGAAAGATGGCCAAGCTCACAGATCCTAGCTGCCCCCTCCGCGGCTGGCCTGCAGGAGGCCTCGCGCTTTCCCAACACCCTCCTCCCCAACCCAGACCCCGGTGCTCACACGTGTCCCAGAATCTGCAGCAAAAGGCTCTCGGTCCCTCCCCGGGGCCTGACGCTCCGCCTGCCCAGCCCGGACTTACTTGGCAGCCCAGCCTCTGACCGCCCAGCCAGGCCAAGGAGGGGCAGCCGGAATGCAGCTGTTTCCCAGTCGCTGGCTCCGGCTACCCCAGCGCCGCTGTTAGAGGCAAAAAGGACCAAGAAGGCGCCGTCCGCCCCCACTCAGGCCCGGGCGGGTCACGCGGCGTCCAGCCTCGATCCTGTTAGCTGCGCGGAGCCAAGGCTGGCGTCGCAGCGCGCGCCTGCGCACTGGCTCCCGCACCGCCGCTCGGGGGTCTTGGGCTGCGCAGGTGCCGACGTCTCCATGGCAACCGGGCGTGGGTTGCTAGCCCTCAGCCAGGCCTGTGTGCCGCCGCTGCAATTGGGCCTGGGGAGCCGGGTGCAAGAGTGGCCTTTTCAGGTTGCAGAACAAGGGGGTCTGGATACATTCCGGTGGCGCCTCCACGGAGGCCCACTCTTTCCACGCAACTGGCCCTCGAGAACGGGGATTAGGTCGCTGAGAAGCGCTAACATCTATGGGTGCACCCACTGACTCTATTATCCTCTGCTCCACTGTTGGATTCACCCAACGCAACTCTTGGGAGACACTAGAAATCAAGGAAGGAGGAAAACGAGGCTTTAATCTTCTTGGGTTCCTCTAAAGGCGCAGCTCACTGTTGGGCTTTGTGGCCTTCCTCTGTTCTGGCTCCACTAGGTTCTTCTGAGATTTTCAGAGCTGAGAATTTCACTCCCATCTCCCGACCCCTTCATGAGGATAATCACCTCTCTTTTCTTTTCTTTTCTTTTCTTTTTTTTTTTTTTTTTTTGGGCAGATGCAGCTCGCCAGGCTGGGTGCAGTGGCGGATCACAAAGCTCACAGCAAGCTCCGCCTCCCGGGTTTCAGCCGTTCTCACTGCCTCAGCCTCCCGAGTAGCTGGGACTGCAGAGGCAGCCTGCCACCTGCGCCCGGCCCCAGTTTTTTCTGTATTTTTAGAGCCGGAGTCTCTCTGCTAGGCTGGAGTGCAGTGGCGGGATCACCAGCTCACTGCAGCTCAGCCTCCCGGGTTTCCGCCGTTCTCCTTGCCTCAGCCTCGGTGGCTGGTTCACAAGCGCCCATACCTGTGGCTGGTTTTGTTTGAGTAGGGCGGGGTTTCACCGTGTCAGTAGGATGGTCTGGATCTCCACTGACCTGTTGATCCATGCGTCTCGGCCTCCAGAAGTGCTGGGATTACAGGCGGGCTGCGGCGTGACCGTCCGCGTGTTGGCCCAGGATGGTGCCGATCTCCTGACCGTGATCGCCAGTCACCGAGCCTCCCAAGTACTGGGATTACAAGCGAGCCACCGTGCCCGGCCACCTCTTTTTCTTGTTTCCTCAGCGTGATGCAGGGCAGGTTCTTGGCGTCCTCCAGGCAGGGGACAATGCTACAACAAAATGGCTACCCTACAGATAAGTTTTAGTCCAAACTGCAACCATTTTGTGAGCCCCCCACTATTTTGCAGGTCTTTTGTCAAGTGGGGAAATATGAGGTGCAGCTTGGCTTATCCTGCCGAACCACCTGACCACCAGGTGGACAAAGGCCCAACTAAATAAACATCCCGATCGTATTCTGCCGGGAGAAAGTGCAAAGAACACCACATTCCACCAGAACAAGGGCCAGAACCTCCTCAACATGGAACCACCTTATCAATATCCTGCTGGGCAGCAAGCCATACTGCCCAGACCCCTCCAACCCATAACTATAAGTACCCCCAGCCTATAAGCAGGGGTGGGCTCTGGCGCTAGGCTCGTTCCCGACTCCCACAGGTGTCTGCAGTATACCTGGGTTGCTGTTGAGCCTCCTTCTGTGTCTTTCTTTAACCCTCACCTTCCCTCCAAAATCTAACGAGGAGGGCTACCCTCTAGGCAGTGTGCTGAGAATAGCAGCTCAGGGGCAAGGCTGCAGTCACATGTATACCCACTTTTAATGACATGCTAATTAAGGGGTGGGTTTTCAGAATTAGCTAGCAAATTCGCAGTAACTTATGGGTGTTGCCATGGCAATGGTAAACTGTCATGGTGCTGGCGGGCATGTATTATGGAGAAGGGCTTTTGGTGCCTTTTCAAGGTTTTGGTCAGTCTTCAGTGTGGTCCTCAGTGGTGTCCCCTGGGCCTCCTACCTCAACCTTGCTGCCCATGAGCAAGAACTTGGTTAATAGTATATTAAAGCCGGGCGCTGTGGCTCACACATGTAATCCCAACACTTTGGGAGGCTGAGGAGGGCGGATCACTTGAGCTTGGGAGTTTGAGACCAGCCTGGGCAGCATGGCAAAAGCCTGTCTCTACCAAAAACGCAAAAAATTAGCCAGGTGCAGATATTTATTTGAGAGCTTCAGCGTATGAGCAGTGAGTATTCAAAGCGGTGGGACTCCATGTAGCTACCTAGGGAAAGGCTTAGAGAAGGAGGTCACAGACAGTGCCCTGGGAACTCTGTGCTGAAGAAGAGAAGGAGGCAGCGAAGGAGACTGGGAAGGAGTGAACAAGGAGTTGGGAGGTGACCCAGGACAGTGTGGCTGGAGAGTTCGTCCAGAGGGATAGAGGGGTCAGCCATGTTAAATGCTACCAAGAGAAAGAGCAAAATGAAGTCAAAGATGTACTATTCACTTTGGAAAGATGTAGACCATCGGTGACTTGGATAAGAGTTACCATAGAGGGCTGGGCGCGGTGCTCACGCCTGTAATCTCAGCACTTTGGGAGGCCGAGGCGGGCGGTCACGAGGTCAGGAGATCGAGACCATCCTGGCTAACACGGTGAAACCCCCATCTCTACTAAAAATACAAAAAAAATTAGCCGGGTGTGGTGGCGGGTGCCTGTAGCCGCAGCCACTCCGGAGGCTGAGGTAGGAGAATGGCGTGAACCTGGGAGGCGGAGCTTGCGGTGAGCTGAGATGGCGCCACTGCACTCCAGTCTGGGCGACAGAGTGAGACTCAGTCTCAAAAAAAAAAAAAAAAAAGAATTATTCTAGAGAAGTAGTTGGGACCCCCATGGGAATGGGAAGAGGAACCTCTGCATCCAGGACATCTGGGTCCAGGAATGCTAGTAGGAGTGAAGGTAGGAAAACGAAGACAGGCCAGGCATGGTGGCTCACACCTGTAATCCCAGCACTGTGGGAGGCCGAGGCAGGCAGCTCACCTGAGATCAGGGGTTCAAGACCAGCCTGGTCAACATGGAGAAACCCCGTCTCTACTACAAATACAAAAATTAGCTGGGCATGGTGGCGCATGCTTGTAATCCCAGCTACTTGTGAGGCTGAGGCAGGAGAATCACTGGAACCCAGGAGGTGGAGGTTGCGGTGAGCCGAAATTGTGCCATTGCACTCCAGCCTGGGCGACAAGAGTGAAACTCCGTCTCACAAACAAACAAAAAATAAGTACATTATTTTAAAAAAATAAATAAATATAGGTTAAAATAGTGAATTTTATGTTACATATAATTTACTACAAAAGTGAACAAATAATGCGTTACAGAATGGAGAGATGGGGACAAGGTAGGGAGAGAAACGCCTTCAGCTTTGCCTCAAAAGCCAGGTGTCAGCTTCCTGCAGAACCAATACGCCTAACAGTCCTGGCTGCCCCTTGAGGAATGCCACTCAACCCCCGTGCGTGCACACAGAATCAAAGTTCTGGAACTTTCTCTTCGAGGAGAAAAGAAGACATCTCAGTGTGTTTGAAAATTCTGCTAAGTTGTTGTCAGACCAAAAAATCAATCAATCAATCAATCAATAAACGAACCAATAAAAGAAGAAGAAAATCATCAATCTGGATGGGATGAAAAGTAAATTTGTACTAGCAGTGGATTGTAAAACGTCATAACTAAAATGAGATGGAATGGATGTTTGCTGAATCTCAGAGGCTTTTGCTATGTTTCCCAAGTAGTTTTACAAATGCGGGCGCTTGTTTGTGATGCAGGCGCTTGTTTGTGACGCAGGCTGCAGACAAAGTTGCTGCAGTGGAAACTGAGTCACACAGTGGGGTGTTGGAGGAGGAATGTGACCCTCAGGTACAGGGAAATTAGACACTCTCCGTTTTTTCTTATCTCTTTTTCAGTTATTTATTTTGGCATGCAAGGGAATGATAGACATTGAGGTTTGATAAATATTGGATTTTTAAATGCAGTGATCCTCAAAGTGACTACCTCTGGGGAGACGAAGAGGGCAAATCATATGGGAGGTAGGACACAGCCTGTTTAAACAATAATTTTGTTTAAAGATGTGTAAATAAATTTAGTATAGTATTAAGATTTGATAAAGAATGGCAAGGGATACATAAGGGTTAATTACATAAATCTCATTTTTTGTTGTTGTTCTGAGACAGAGTCTCACTCTGTCCCCCAGGCTGGAGTGCAGTGGTGCACTCAGCCTCCACCTTCCGGGTTCAAGCGATTCTCCTACCTCAGCCTCCTGAGTAGCTGGGATTACAGGCACGCACCACCACACCAAGCTAATTTTTGTATTTTTAGTAGAGACGGGGTTTCCCCATGTTGCCCAGGTTGGTCTCAAACTCCTGACCTCAAGTGATCCACCTGCCTCAGCCTCCCAAAGTGCTGGGATTGCAGACATGAGCCACTGAGCCCAGCCAATAATGCTAAAAAAAAAAAAAAGTGTAAATAAATTTAGCATAGTATTATAGTATTAAGATTTGATAAAGAATGGCAGGGGATGCATGAGGGTTAGTTATATAAATATCTTTTTTTTTTTTTTTTGAGACTGTGAGTCTCACTCTGTCACCCAGGCTAGAGTGCAGTGGTGTGGGTAGCCTCTGCCTCCCAGGTTTAAGCAATTCTCCTGCCTCAACTTCTCGAGTAGCTGGGATTACAGGGACCTGTCACCATGCCTGGCTAATTTTTGTACTTTTTTTTTTTTTTGTTTTTTGAGACAGAGTCTCGCTCTGTCGCTCAGGCTGGCATGCAGGGGCATGATCTCGGCTCACTGTAGGTTCTACCTCCGGGGTCCATGCCATTCTCCTGCCTCAGCCTCCCAAGTAACTGGGACTACAGGCGCCCGCCACCACGCCCGGCTAATTTTTTGTATTTTTAGTAGAGACGGGGTTTCACTGTGTTAGCCAGGATGGTCTTGATCTCCTGACCTCGTGATCCACCCGCCTCAGCCTCCCAAAGTGTTGGAATTACAGGCATGAGCCACCGCACCCAGCTTTTTTTCTTCTTGAGACAGGATTGCTCTGCCTCCCAGGCTACAGTGCAGTGGCAGGATCACAGCTCACTGCAGCCTCAACCTCCTGGGCACAAGCGAGCCTCCTGCCTCAGCCTCCTGAGTAGTTGGGACCACAGGCATGTACCACCATGCCCAGCTAATTTTTAAAATTTTTTCATAGGGACAGGGTCTCACTATGTTCAGTAAGATGGTCTCCAACTCCTGGCTCAAGTGATCCTCCTGTCTCAGCCTCCCAAAGTTCTGGAATTACAGGCATGAGCCACTGTGGCCAGTCAATTCTCTATTCTTGACTTTGAGTTTGGAATATTCCACAATTTTTATTTTATTTTATTTTATGAGATGCGGTTTTTTTATTTTATGAGGCTGGAGTGCAGTGGCTCAATCATAGCTCACTGCAGCCTTCATCTCTTGGGGTCAAGCGATCCTCTGAACTCAGCCTTCCAAGTAGCTGGGACTACAAGCATGTACCACCACACCCAGCTAATTTTGTATTTTTAGTAGAGACGGGGTTTCTCCATGTTGGTCAGGCTGGTCTCGAACTCCCGACCTCAGGTGATCCGCCCACCTTGGCCTCCCAAAGTAGTGCTGGGATTACAGATATGAGCCATTACACCTGGCTTCTTTTTTTTTTTTTTTTTTTTTTTTTTTTTTTTTTTGAGACAGAGTCTTGCTCTGTCTCCCAGGCTGGAGTGCAGTGGCACACTGCCTCCCAGGTTCAAGCAATTCTCCTGCCTCAGCCTCTCAAGTAGCTGGGACTGCAGGCGTGCACCACCACACTTGACTAATTTTTGTATTTTTAGTAGAGACGGGGTTTCTCCATGTTGGCCAGGCTGGTCTCAAACTTCTGAGCTCAAGTGATCCTCCTGCCTCAGCCTCCCAAAGTGCTGGGATGACAGGCATGAGCCATTGCACCTGGCCATGTTTTTGTCATTACTTTCAATGGCAAAAACTGCAATTAATTTTGCATTAGCCTAAATATTATAAAGGTATAATTATGTGTGTATATGTGTGTGTGTGTGTGAAGTGGAGTCAGCTGCCTGCCTGCTTTCCCATTAAAGAGCCACCGTGATTGCTAGCTGATTTAAAAATAGTTGAAGCACTCTTAAGAGGAATCATTACAGTGGTTTCCATGACAACATGAGGTGCTGTGGTTTCCAAGGCAACAGGTGGCACTGTGGTTTCCATGACAGAGCATCCCTGCAGCCCCAACCCTCCCCTCCATCTCTTCACTTCCAGTTTAGGGTTCTCCTTCCATCCTCTTCCGCTGTGTTTCACCTTTGGGTTTTTGTTTTGCCCTGCTGTGTATTTTCAATGAGAACCCACAGAGTTTCCATAAACACTGAATCCAAAGAAAGTCCAGGGGGCTCTAGATGTTTCCTCCTGAGTCAGTTGTAACAACCCACCATGGTGGTTCTGTGACCTACCCTGGCTGGCTCTGTCCCATTGGTTCTGTGAGAGCCCCTTCTTGCTCCAGAGTTTCCTTTTTTAAATTATTTTTTTCTTCTCTTTTCTTTTTAATTGAGGCAGAATCTTGCTCTGTCACTCAGGCTGGAGTGCAGTGGTGCGATCTCGGCTGGGATTACAGGTGCATGCCACCACGCCCAGCTAATTTTTGTATTTTTAGCAGAGACGGGGGTTTCACCATGTTGACCAGGCTGGTCTCGAACTCCTGACCTCAGGTGATCCACCCGCCTCGGCCTCCCAAAGTGCTGGGATTGCAGGTGTGAACTACCGCACCTGGCTTTATTTTCCATTATATATACGTGTGTGTGTGTCTCCTAGGTCACAGCAAAATGTATTTCTTGTCATGGATCATGATCAGACATGCATGACAGCCACTGCCATAGGTTAATTACCTAGTCCCCTATGGATGGCTATGCTGGTTGTTTTCTATTTTCTGGTATTTCAAATGAAAAGCTGAAAAGGGCTGGTGGCTGATGCCCTATAAGGCAGCTATGTTGCTTGGATTCAGGTGTGACTTGTTAATTTGTTTGAAAATACAGCCGGGCGCGGTGGCTCACCCCTGGAATCCCAGCACTTTGGGAGGCCGAGGTGGGCGGATCACAAGGTCAGGAGATCGAGACCATCCTGGCTAACACGGTGAAACCCCTACTCTACTAAAAATACAAAAATTAGCCACGCCTGTAGCCCCAGCTACTCGGGAGACTCAGGCAGGAGAATCGCTGGAACCCAGGAGGTGGAGTTTGCAGTGAGCCGAGATCACACCACGGTAGTCCAGCCTGGGCGACAGAGCAAGATTCTGTCTCAAAAAATAAAAATAAAATAAAATAAAAAATGAAATGAAATGAAATGAAATAAAATAAAATAAGCCCGAGACGGGAGGATTGCTTGAGCCCAGGAGTTCAAGGCTGGGCAACATAGGGAGACACTCGCCCTCCCACCAACCCTGTGTCTATTTGTAAGATAAAAAATTAAGAACGGCCGGGTGCAGTGGCTTACGCCTGTGATCCCAGCACTTTGGGGGGCTGAGGTAGGCGGATCACGAGGTCAAGAGATCAAGACCATCTTGGCCAACATGGTGAAACCCAGTCTCTACTAAAAATACAAAAATTAGCTGGGCGTGGTGGCGGGAGCCTGTAGTCCCAGCTACTCAGGAGGCTGAGGAAGGAGAACCGCTTGAACCCAGGAGGTAGAGGTTGCAATGAGCCGAGATCGCGCCACTGCACTCCAGCCTGGGCAACAGAGTGAGATTCTGTCTCCAAAAACAAACAAACAAACAAAGGCCAGTGCTTTTATACCACAATCCTGGCAACTCTATCCTGGGCCATTCTGAGTTTGTTCTCTCTCTCTCTGGAAATAACCAGTAAAACCTTAGGATTATGCCACAGGAGGGGAGATGTGTTCTCATCTGAGCTGGGGGGGGGCGGGGGCGGGTTACAGCCACAGCTGCAGGCCCTGAATTTCTTTCTGACAGAAAAAATACTGGCAGCTGTCTCCATTCTCTGCAGTGAGGGAATAGCATTCCAAGTGAGGAATTGTGGCCAGGAAACCGAGAGGCCCCATGTCCTTTTTCTTTTTTTAATGTATTTTTTCTAAAACACACACACACACACACACACACACACACACACACACACACACAGCTAGAGCAATCCACCAATAGGATTGCATTCATATTCAAACATAATCAAATCTACTGTGTTGAGAAATTCATAGTTGGTTAATAAACAAAACGGAATATTATTTATCCCTGGGGCAGGGAGGGATTTGGAAT